>NC_092210.1:33439851-33600776 GCF_043381705.1 Parasteatoda tepidariorum | reverse complement strand
TATATATATGTATATATATATATATATATATGTATATATATATATTAGAATGTTCTATAAATTATCTGCTTTCCTTTTTCTCCTGTATTCTCCGAATTTACAATCCTTGGTTAAGTATACATGGTTGGTTAAAAAGTTACTACCTCACAATACAATATTTTCTATCACTGGCAGAACTTAATAATAATTTGATGATTTGATAACAAAGTATAACTGCGTATAGAACGTACTATAATAAATTCTGCTTGAAATAATTGTATTCCTACTAATCTCTAAAATTGACTTGATTCCTACCCCATTTATATTCAACGAATTATTTTATTATTTTTATTAAATTCATCAACGAGTAAATAAGAAAAAATATGCAAAAAAGGCGAGCGACGCAAAAGAGAAGAGTAAAACGAGAGACCATGCACCAAAGTCTCGTGACGTCATCAGTTGGCGCATGCGGCAAAGAAAAGGAATTTTCCTGGCAACAGAAGGACCCTTCTCCAATCCCGCACTGCTGTACAACTTTTCCCTCTTTTCGCTTTACAAAAATCAAAAATATCGACTTTAACATTAGCACAGTGGGTTGGATGTGCTTTCATTCCCCCCTCCAGCATTATATTTCTGCTCATTCTATTGTCATCCTTCTCTTCAACATTAAGCACAATCTCTCTAAAGAGTATTTGAAAAGTATCGCCCCTAGGAAAGGATGGGATGAATGGGACTATTTTAATTCTCAAACTTTACTTTTACCTTCCTTATTCGTAACTCTTCAACGACCCCCTCTAAAAAATTGTAATGATATGTCACGTGATAATAGGTTTCGTAATAGTAAATTTAGAAGTGCGGCAATGTGCCTAAGACGAGAAGACTCATAATTCACTTTATACATCAAATTGCAATTTGATTTAATTAAACAAATTGTAGTTCGATAATCTCTTTATTTAGTGTTCTAGGAAGTTAAGCCCCCGGTTCGCTACCGCTCACCAGCCCCGATGATAGCTTAGCAATAATTGTTGTTCCTTGACATAAATCAGTTTTATCAACAAAAATTTAAATTATTTACTAACAATATATGTACTGAAATGAATTCTGTTTGATTTTGCTTGTGGCCCCACTTTCCCCACGTCCAAATATTTCCCTTATTCTATTAAGTTCTAATAGTGAACATGACACCCCCGATCTACCCCGTTCGGGGAGCGTGGAACTCGCCACCGCGATAGGCTCCTCAGACGAGGTGACGCAGATCCGGAACCGTACCACCAGGCTGAGAGAACATAAGTAATTTTTCAAAATAAGCATTTATTTTTTAAAAATAACATTTGAAATTAAAAAAATATAGTTATAATAAGATGAGTTGATAACTGCAATTTTTTGCTTATCAAACAGATGGATAGGTTAAATACAATTTTCGCATGCCTCACACTGTGCATGAAGCTGATCGTTAAGTTCTAAATCATTTAACGAATCTTTTTGACTGTAATTTATAATAGTATATTTATGTAATTTGAGCAAAATTTATTGATCGTAAAACGATTAATAAAATTAGTCATGGATTTAAATAACTTTATCTTAAAGTATAGCATAGAATAACGTTATAATAAAAAAAACTATTACCTATTAAAACTATTAAAACTATTACCTTATTAAACTATTACTTATTAACTATTATTAGTTTTAAGCTCTTAATTTAGAAAAAATCAAAATCAAAAAAGTAATAATAGCAGCGCATGCGTACTGCTATTATTACGAATGCAATAGTAGGAATACAAAAATACTTAAATGAAAACTATATCTTTAATGACTTTTATTAATTTTATGCTGATGATAACTCAAACAATATGAAAATCAATGTGAGAAAACTGAATCCTGTCATGTGATTTTCCGGTCAATAAAAATGCACCCACAATAAAAGAAAACTGAGTTAGACCATTATGCTTTCATGTTATATAGAGAATTTCGTTGCATTTCTTTAACCATCACTTTATTTATTTATTTCAATAACCAAGGAGAAAAGAACAACGAGAAATGTTCATGAAACAATGTGTTTCATGAAATGTACCATTTGTTACAAATTTTATTCCTCTCTTCTTCGGAAATTTCAATACGTCCATTATAGTTCATTCTATTTTTATCAAAAAAGGATAAAATATAATGAAATTTTGAAGCTTTAAGGAAATACTGATATGAGGTCTAGCAATGGAAAACTAAATAGTTCCAACTTTCAGAATCGCACTTCCCTCTCGTCTTCCCCATAAAACAATAATTTTTAATTTCTTTATCAATAAAATGCATGCTATTATTTGACTTTTGATCATTTAAATGCAGTAAAAAAACTCATATAGATTCTAGTAATAAGAAAAATCGCTTATATTCCACAAGAAAAACATTAATCCCTCTCCTCCCCTAAAAATTTAAGATTTGGGTGCGACCAGAATAATACTTCTACAAACATTTCCTTTTCAATTTTCGAGCAATTAAATTTTGGAATATTACTCGTCTGAATTCTAGAGATGAAAAAAATGAATTTTGTATTCCTAAAGTATAATTCTTCCTCCTTCCCCGCCAAAACAATTTGTGCTCTTACTACCATAAAAATTATACTTTTACGCAATTTTTATCATTTTTAAGAAATCAGTTGTTGGATTGTAACTTATATGTATCTTGGAAATTAATAAAAAAATGTTCATTTTTCCTAAGGATGACATTGCATTCTACCTCCCTGAAAAACCAAAAATTTCAGGTTAACTCCCAAGAAGATTTTATGCTTGATTTTTTTTTTTCATTTTTAAGCTATTAAATGTTACTCTGAGAAAAAATTATGATCAAAACTACAAAAATATTTTAAAGTTTACCGTGTAAGTTTGTTTTTTAATTTCACTTTGCAAATCTTAAATATTTAAAAACACAAAAATTTACATTATTTTTGCAAATCAATGTAAACGCCTTATGTAAATAATTCTCTATCAACATTTTATTTAAAACAACTTCTTATTTCATGGAAAATATAAACAATTTCCAAGTTGTAAGCCATTTCTTATTGCTAGAAAACTGGTAGATATAAATAACTTCATAAAATTTACTAATATTTTTACAAATATTTGTAATTTGAAATTTCTCTATGCAGTTGCAAATGGTAACTTTTGAGTCATGATATCTTTGATAGAGAAGAGTCAACATTAAATATTGAATTTTCCATAATTAGACTGTAGATATTTTGGAGAAATTCCACTAAAAGTAAACCAAAATGCCAAAATTACGAACTTTAGCAAACTTAACTTATTATATATCATTTTAAGGCATAAAATGCGTATGTTAATGTTATGCAGTTCTATTTCCGTTAACATTACATAAACACCTCCATTTTCAATTAAGAATTCATGTTTCACTTTTTTTTGAGAACTATATGAAATACGAACCTTATTTAAATGCTCTATTTTGATAATTAATAAAATATTATCATCATTTAAATCATTTTATTTATTTTTGTGATAACATCATACTACAATTATATACTAAAAATGTAATTCCTTGAAAATTATTTTGGTAATTTTATAATTTTAATAGGCAATTTTTTTGTTATGTCCGTGATAAAAAATGAGCAAAAATTAATTTGTTGTCAAAATTTTTTAAATCTATTTTGACCCGTTTATCATTGTTAGTAACAAGTTAAATACCATGATTATTTTTTCTAAGAAAGTAATTTTTTAAAAAAACAGAGATTGCAGACGTAACATATTTACATCGTTGCATTCTTGACAATGAAGCACCTGACTTAAAAATAAATAACTCTCATTACATATAAATATCTTTGAGAGCAACTAAATGAATATGTTTTTGAACTCTTTTTTTAATTTTACTTTCTCAAATTTCTGTTCTATATCATTTAGAGTATCCTAAGGTATATAATCATACGGTAAATATTTTCAGATGAAATGTTGTACTCAAAGGTTTATAATATTTTTAAAAGAAATTACAGTTTAAAGATTGACAATATTATTTGATGTTATGGCTTGAAATTAAGGGTGGTACTCTGTCCAAGACCAACAAAATGTGACTAAAACCACACTAAAACAATTTACAGTGGTTTAATGACAAGAAATCAATGCGAAGGGATGATATACTGTTTTTTGATTTTTTATTTACCTTTTCATCTTTGTTTTCTTTTTTTCGTGCGTGTTTTTGTCACAAAGTAGTATATTTGTAACTTTACACAAATGCTGTATAATAGTTTTTTATTTAAATTCATTTAATTTGCTTATAGAGACTAATAGACGCAGACAATAATTTAAGTTCAGTTTAAGTAATCTGAGTTAACAAAATAGTAGTTTGTTAAGTAATTTAAGTAAAATCTATATATTTATTTCCCTTACGTAACATCAAAGACGCGAATATTTTTCGATCTAAATTGACAACATTAAGCATCTAAAATAATTCACTTTGTTAGATTAACTTGAGTAATAATTTAAGTAGTGTTAAACAATTAGTTATACGTTCAGTATTTATTTAGATTCATTTTGTTAAAAAGTCTTAAGTTATAGTTTAAATAGTGTTGAAGAGCATGTTATATGATAAGTATTTATTTAGAAAAATTTTGTATTTTTACTTAAATGAAAAATAAGTTACGAAGTAGTTATTTGGATTTATTTTTAATCATTTTTGAAAGGGCTGTATAAATTTTAAACATAAACGGTGCTGCATACTGTCATATCAATTATTGGTGACGGATCTTGTCTTTTTCGAGCAACAGCATATGCATTTTACGATACTCAGATTGTAGCTTAATAGATGCTAAAAGAAGTAGTACAGCACGTAATAAAGCATATGGATGACTTTTCTATCTTACCTCTAGAATGAGAAGGAAATAATTTTGATACTGCTGTTTACTATGCTAAAATGTCCTAACCTTCTACTTATGATTGTTTGGTTAATTAATGGTTGCCAGACCTATATTAAATTATTACTAAAATTGAATACATAGAGAACTTTGTCAAAATGGTAAACATCTATTGAAAATAGTTAAAGTCGAAATCAAGGTTCTTCCATTTAGACAAAGCTAGTTTTTAGTCAAATTAAAGACTTAAGAAGTAAATTAAGTTATTTGTCCTAAAAAATTTTATAAACTGCCAAATTTTGACTTAAAAGGAAGATAAGAAAAAATTATTACATTGTTTGGTAAAATAATGATATTATTTGGATACATTATTCCTTGAACTTTTTTTTAAATTAAACTTATCACTCCCCAAAACCATTAAAGAGTTTTAAACCTTATTAAAATTTTTATTTCTTGAATATCGTTACATAAAAACAGAGTAACATCTTGTAGAATAATGAGATATCAGATAAAAGATGGAGGATTTTAGGGAGATTTTTACTATTTTGCAACAACAAAACGAAACAAACCGACCAAGTAACTAATATATTCAGTACAATGCGTATAAAAACGGACCACCCTGAAAACTTTTGATCTAATAATCGGATTTTCACATTCAAGGTTCAATCTTAATGGCTGGAGGAAGTGACTTCAAATATGCTAATTAATAAGTGCAGACTATATTTTAAGTAACGAAATCAGGCACAATAACGGAATAAACATACTTTTTTTGGGGAATTCAGATTTCTAAGCTCCCACAGTAAAGGTGGTAGCCGCTATCTAGGAAACATGTTTCCTATAGTTTGGTCAGGAGAGCGATTTAAAGTTAGGACCCTTTAATGTTAATTTTAATTTTTGCGTATTTTGTCATATCTGGAACTTATTTTCACTCAATTATAAGGATCTGGAACTTATTTTCACTATATTATAAAAATTTATCCAAGGATAATTCTGTGCTGCAAAATAACTTTTATTAAAATTTTATTATTTTTTATTACTGTATTTAAGACTTGTCAAATAAATTTTTGTAATATATATTTTTATATGAAAAATATACGAACTTCAACCAAATCGGTTGCATAGTCTTGAAAAATCGAATCTTAAGTATCTGATATTTTTGAAATTCTATTTTTCAGGAACTACTCGATTGATTTTGGTCATTGATTGATTGATTTCACATTGAGAATTGTGAATTTTTCACGGAACTATTAAAATATTATTGTTTATTTATTTTTTAATCTAAAACATGATCAAAAAATGAACTTCAAACTTAATAAATTTGTTTTATAAAAGCAGTGTTCAAAAAGTATTTGCTAAACTTAAAAATTTTTAATAAAATTCTTTTTCGATTACAAATATGTTCATAAAATCATTGAGACTATTTATTCTTAATCATAACTCATTTCTCTTTCGTAATCTTTTATTTATTTACGGTTTTCATTTTATAATAGCTAATATATAACTTAAAATCACAGTGTGTTAAGTCCACGATACCAAATATTACGACGGTAACAAATTAATTTGTGTTTTTCACCATTATTAAAAGTCACATTCTTTAAAACTTAAAAATTTTCAAAAACTTCAGAATCTCTTGAATACACATTAAAAACTTTCATTAAAATTTTTGGTATAATTCATAAAAATATGTAAACAATTGCCCACTGGGCAATTTTGACTTTTGTGTAAATTATTTCCGTAACACTCGATTTTTATTTTATTTTATAAATTTTCAAATTCATGAAAGTTATAAATTTTTCGAACAAATGCAGATGAACTCAAAATTTTTCCCTGCAAAAAATATTCAAAATATTTTTAATTCAATTATACGCATACAAAGTCTACAAACGTTACGTCCGCAATTGTTGAACTACCTTAAAATGTCTGGATACGCTTTGGCATTACCCGCCAAACGGAATTCATTAAAAAGTGTTTTAAACGAGAATTTCTCAAACGAAACGAAATATAATCAATGTGTTACACTCTGTGTATACATTCTACTACTCTTATTAATTTCCGGTTTATTATTTTCTTATGATCAAAATTATTAGTTCTTAAATAGATTTGTTAACTGTCTAAGACAAATTTAAAAACATGATTTTATTCTACTACATTGATTTTAAAACCAATAATAGGAATTCAATTATGAATTTTTATTGCAAACTAAAATCCTATTTATTTAAAAAGGATAAAAAGTTATTCATATTTTTGTTACTTATTAAGTTGGATTTTTTTTTTTTATCAATTCATATTTTCTGGTTTATTATTTTCATATTATTTTGTGTAAACTTATCTCTTGTCATTTCGGAAAATATTGTCTTAACAAAGTTATTGGTTCCCAAACGGATTTGTGTACTGTGTAAGACAAATATAAAAACATGATTTGTTTGTACTACATTGATTTTGAAATCAATTAAAAGAATTCAGTTATGATTTCTTAATGAGAACTGAAATATTGTTTATTTTAAAATAATGAAAATAATTCATATTTTTGGTTCATTTTTTATTTATTAGGGTTTTTTTGCTAATTCATATTTTATGATTTATTATTTTCATATTATCTTGTGTAAACTTATCTCTTGTCTTATCGGAAAATATTGTCGTAACAAAGTCATTGGTTCCCAAACGGATTTGTTTACTGTGTAAGACAAATATAAAAACATGATTTGTTTGTACTACATTGATTTTAAAAGCAATTAAAAGAATTCAATTATGATTTCTTAATGAGAACGGAAATATTGTGTATTTTAAAATAATGAAAATAATTAATATTTTTGGTTCATTTTTTACTTATTAGGGTTTTTTTTGTTAATTCACATTTTATGGTTTATTATTTTCATATTATCCTGTGTAAACTTATCTCCTGTCTTATCGGAAAATTATTATCTATAATAAACGATAGATTCTTAAACAGCTTTGTTTTCTGCCTAACACATCGATGTAAAAACAATTTTTTTCTACTTCCTTGATTTCGAATGTAATTAAATTAATACAATCATAAATTTTTATTGTGACCTAAAATGCAGTTAGTTTTAAAATGATAAAAATTAGATGACGCATTTACATGGGAATCAATATCTCGGGAAAGGCTTAATGCCTGCGAACTTATTTCATATTTAAAGTGGAAGTACACGGAGAAAAAAATTCTGGTAAAATTTCAGCACTATATATTAATGATATTTATGGTAAAAACAGTAATGAAACCAAACCAAATCATACGGTGTTTAAACCATTGATCTGGAACGAATTTCAAAATTACAGTTATTTTCAAAAATTATAGTTCTTATTACCATACATTTTGTAAAAAATGCAAAAGTTTAAATATATCGCGCTCAAAATATGAAATTTTACCACATATTATTAAAACCAAAAGAGTATTATTAAAAAGATTCTTTACCAAAACGTTTCGGTAAAAATTACCAATCTTTTGGGGTTCCCATAGAGCCAGAAACAATGATAAATTTCACCATACGTTGGTAGTTTTGACCATACTTTTTTCTCGGTGTAAAAATCATGCCTTTCTTTTCGTATTTTGATTTTATAATTTCAATTTTAAATTATATTGATCACTACTCATAAATAAATGAAAACATGTATGTTTAAATTCTGGGAAAATGAAAAAAAAAATTCTGCCTGCAATTTAATTATCATCTCACTACTAATTTAGTAAACTATCCTCTCCAAGAGTAAAAGTTAAAAGATATGCTTCATAGCCTTAGAAGTGACTTTTATAAGTTACGTAAAAATTTCACTTTTAGAGAAAATGAAATATTTTTATCATATATCTCTCATATTTAAACTATTGCTAGGATATTATCATGGGACCGGTATTATCAAGTAATATTTCTTATATACCAATGAAAAAGTCATTTTCGAATATTTCTAAACCTTTTTCAAACTCTCTTGTGCTTGAAGAATGAAACGGAACATAAGCGTTCAATCTCAAAATATTTCCTTAAATGCAATTTTGTATAACTTGACAATATCTTCATAAGTTGATTATGTCTTAGAGACTAAATCAGGAAAATTCTGCAATTTTTATATAAGTACAACATATTTTTACATATCGGAAATACAATTTTAACATTTTATGCTCATTGTTCTAAAAACTTGATTGTTTTAATAATCCATAAAATTTAATTTTAAATAGTTAGACGCTGAACTAATAGAATTTCTGTAGTATATTTATGAAAATAATTTTTTTAAACAGAAAGATCAATTTACATTGTTTATAAAGAAACTTACTCAATATTAAAAACAATTTATAAATACACTTATTAAACGAAAATAATTATGAAAAATTTGCTTATCCTTTTAAGTTATGAACTCTCATTTAATCAGAGCAACTTTAAAAGTGTTAATCAATTTTTTCTAGTTACCTGGCTCTATTTCTAATAATGCATTCTTGTTTTAGAACTTAAAAATTCTTATTCTACTATTAAAACGAAATCCTCTGAAAGGAACTGAACGTTTAATTATCTTGATAATTTAGTTATTTTTCTGACAAAATATTTAAAAATTCAATTTCGTAGTGTTACTTAAATAACAAATATCGATTTCTCTCCATTTCCAGTTGAAATACAATACTTAACATCAAAAATATGTATCAAATAATTAATAAATATTATAAAAGTTGAAATATTCTCTAAAATGCAGAAATGTCTGCTTTCTGCACTCACTTGTAAAATATTTCTTAAATGCTTATAATTTACTGGCTTTTTTTAACTACGCCTGAAATGTTCCAGAAATATTTAATCGTCTATCATTAGGAAACTTTTTCAAGATTTAATTTCAGAAACATGTCTGACATGATAGACGATAGTGTCTTACTCTGGCATACTGACAATTCATTGACATTGTTTAGGACACAGAAAAATCTAATGGGAAAATTAACATTATTTCTATTTCCTTTACCAATGCATTAAATTACAGCAAAATTTGTCATTAAACTAATGGTTTCGAGAGAAGAAAAAATTGAACAGGTCATTAAATGTCTAACACTAGATGACATTCATTCATCGTGATTCTATATTAACTGCATTACCTAAGTTTTAAGTATGTCTAACTTTTTTTTTACATATTAAGTTTAAACTGAGAATTCTTATTCGTTGCATAATATATGATGTGCAACACGCATTTTTTTTAATTTAGTACCTTAGACCTTAAAACGCTTATTTCTTTGCACAAAAATTATTCAAATATATGACTGTTGCTTGAAGCATGAGATTCTTTAGGCAAAACAAGATATTGTCCCTTGAAAAAGTTTGCAAATTGCTAGTTTAAAAGGATACCAAGCTTTTCTTTTAAACTTGTCTGGATTGAAAAAAAATATGTTACTGATGATATAAGTTGTCTTCAGATTGTTAACAAGATTATAATTGAAGTTAATAATAAAGATGTAAAAAGTATAGCAATACTACACAGCAGTATTCATAACACTCTCTTCTATTATGCTTTCTGTGGTGTCTTTAACTCATAAAAGAAGCGATTGTAACGTTACGTACTGTATTTGAGTTATTTGATAATAAATGTCAAATTGACACTATTTTAACCCTTTGCTCTCAAATTTTCTGCAATGGAGTCATATTGCCATGCCGTTTAATACAATATTAACTAGAGATAGATGGCAGCCTGCTATCTTTGGCACTGGACCATATTGGTCTTGCCATTTTTAATAGCATCTAAGCAGGCCATAGGCTCACAGCCATTTTTGAATCATTACTCACATTGTAAGTCAAGCCATTTTCAACTCCCCAATTTTTGTTCATTTTTAAGTACTTTTTTTTTAAATTTTTGTTATCTTACACTTCTATAACCATGCTTGTAAGTTATGGAAAATATGCCTTATGACAAATGTGTCTATAGTAATTTAATAAAAATAACTCGCATGCAAAGTTTTTTAGAGTACGCTTAAAAAAATTGAGTACATGATTTTGCTCTTTTGATTAAATGCTTAATTAAACATTATTTTTCTTATATATTACTAAAAATATGTTACTTCATCAGTATTTTTATCAGGTCAACCTGTAATCTGTCACCTATATTCTATAGTACAGCTATAATACTGAGGAAAGCATATTTCAAATTCAAATAAATAAATTAAGTGTAATAAGTTAACTATAAGGTCTCCAAGGTTTATTACATTTTGTTAATATCCCTACAAATTTGTAAACAATTGAAAAACTCATTGATTTAAACGAATAAATAAACTTATAAATATATTCAAAATGTCCTTAAAATTGACTTAACAGTTAGAAAAAAAATGAATAAAAATTTAAATATTAGATCTAAAATTATACATTTTGTTCTAGAGCTGTATTAAAAGATCTAAAATGATACATTTTTTTTAAAAATTGCCTGAATAATTGAGTATATTTATGCTAATTTTAATTAAAATAAACCTTACGATAAGTTTTTCAGAGTATGCATAAAAATAAATTAAATTCAGCATATCATTTTTCAGCTTTGATGAAATACCTAGTTAAATATTATGTTTCTTATATATTATGTTTCTTATGTTTATGAAATATTATGTTTCTTATATATTATTAAAATATTTTATGTCTCCAATATCGTTATCAGGTCGACCTGCAATCTACTACCTGTGTTCTTATTAGAGCTATAATAACCAGTGAAACTTATTTCAAATTTGAATCTTAAAATTTAATTATAAGATATACGAGTTTAATTATATTTTGATAATATAGCTACAAATTATTAAACAACTGAAAAACACAAACAAATGAGCTTATATTTTCAAAATTTCTTTAAAAATGAGTTGGTTAGAAAAAGAGAATAAAAACATAAATATTAATTATAGAATTGTACTTTTAGTTCCATAGATATAAAAAAAAATTGTAGAATGATATTTTTTAAATGAAATGCATGATTGAGTTTTAAAAAATATATCAGCTTTTTAGGTGAAAATTAGAGAAGCCGAAAAGACCGAAAAGTTACAAATTCAAACAAAGATCTAAACTCATAAAGTGAGTAATACGATATTTTACTGTCATAATTAAAAGAGTGTTTTTCTCAGTAAAAACAATTCGAATAACATAACTGGCTTAATAACAAATATTATTTGCTGAGTTCGAAGTGTAAATATTTCTTCGACATAAAACCAAACAATTAATGAATTTCAATATATGTTCGTCTTTAATTATATTTTCATTTAAGTAATTTCATCTTCAGTTTTGTAGCAACCCTCTAGAAATTTCTAAGATCCTTTAAATACGCAAAGTTTTGCTGACATCCTCTCTAAATGTCTTCAGGAGCCACTAGGGGGGAAATAAATAGGGGTACAACCAATAACTGAGTTTCTTTACCATATTTTAAAAAGCAAATTTTACAACTTTAAATTTGTAACATACTGAAAATAAAAATAGTGTTACGTTCCAGTTATTTGCATAAGAATAATAATTTCGTAAATTATAAAAACGAAAACGGAAAAACAGGCTCTCCCATCACGAAGTACCTTAATACACTGACAAAATAAATAAATCATGTAGTTTTGATTTTAAAAAAATACATGTTACAATTATAAATTGCTACTTGTCAATTTTATTTCTACTGTTGTATATTGTTTCTAATTGTTTACATTCGACAATATATGCGCAATTAAATTTCTCCAGTATTCTTCCATTTCTAATAAAATTACATCTGCTTCAAATGAAGTTACCATATATTCTTAATTTTTAATAGTAAATGCATGCACTAATGACCCCTCTATAAAATTAGGTTGGAGTTACATTAAATAAGTAAACACATTTATAAAAAGTATTATTCCTTTTAAAATGGTCGACTAATTTTAAAAGAAACTAAATTGCATTTAGGTTACTTGATTAAAAAGACTTCATTCACTTCAAAATGTATAGTTTGGATATAATAATCGGATCAATTTTAAGCACTCAAAAATGGGCGCCCATTTTCAAGACTGAATGAGAAGAAACAAAAGTGAGTTTTGCGATCCTTCTTGTTATTTTTCATCCACGTCTGACAAGTCTTGAAAATAAGCGTTTGTTTCTGAGCGCTTAAAACATGTCAGCTCCAGTAATCCAATCTGCATATTTATGAAGCGAATTAATTTTCTTAATCACGAAATACCTTACCACTTCAATTGCTTCGGATTATATATTTCAATGCATTCGAGTTCATTAAGGTAACATTTATAATATTTATAGAAAATTGAAAAAAAAACTTTGTTTTATAATTCGAACATTATGTTTATTACATCATGTGCTAGAGGGTATAAACAAATCATAGTGATGATCAGATTAAAGTTTTTTTTTAAAAAACAACTGTGGAAGCAAAGGTGATGATGCAAATACAATATGAACTTATGAAAAGTTAGTTCTTTTTTTGTATACTGCTGTTCTTAAGATTATTTCGTAAAGGTGCACATTACATTATAAATCTACTACACATATTTTATAGAGTTGGATTTAAATATTAACTTCTAAAACATTATTTTAAAAGAAATTAATTAAATTATCAATTATTTCTCTAACTTAAACGTCGAATTTATAGATTAATAAAAACAATAAATTTAATGAACTTTACTTTTTAACTGCGCCGACCAGGTGGCCGAGTGGTTAACGTGCCTGACTGTGGAGCCGATGGTTGGGGGTTCGAATCCCGCTCAGGGCATGGATGTTTCTTTACTCTCTCTCTCTGTTGACCCGCCCTATAAACGGGTTTGTGGTAGCGTGACGTGGGCGACGCTGCTCCACCGCCGTGGCTTCGCCACTGGTGCCCACTGACGAGAAGAGAGTAGTAGTCCTGGCATATGAGGCCAATGGGACAATACATCCCAAATGCCATATGGGGGGGAAAAAGAAAAGTAACTTTTTAACGGAGTAAAAGAAAAAATTATATTTTGACATTTAGTGTAACATTTTTTAAAAAAATTATACTAAATATCAAATTTTCTAATGTTTAGTACATTTTCAGGAATTACAACTAAATAATACAATAGGTATAAATTAATCTTCGTGGTTAATATTCCGTAAATAAAGCAAAAATATAAAGTCAACTAAATCTGTATGACGCGTTCGAAATGTCTTCTTTTCAAGCCTGGTGATATATTCCGATGCGTCAAGAAAAATTTTATACCCAACACGCACCATAAATATTTTGAAAGCAAATCCGATTGCAGAGTATTCATTCCTTTTAAAGCTGAAAAAATAAATTTTAATTTGTAATTTATTTCATAATCTTAGACCTGACTTTTCCTTTTGTATGAACTATGTCTACGTTTTTTGTTTAGTGATTTATATTTTTTAATATGATTTTTTTCTTGAAGCACTGCGCATATTCTACATACTCACGGTAAAACATGCAATGGCCAGAATAAAATTCCAGCACTAATATAACTAATAAAAACATTCAAAATTGTATTATAAAATCTAGAATATCACTAATCACTATAACATCTAGAATACTTGATAATCACTTTCTTTTTGTCCTCGATTAAAAATTATCAATGTATGTTAGGCCAGTAGTATTTATTTGTGAACTTATAAAATTACATTTATGCTATTGACAGTTAAGCGCTATCATTTATCAAACCATTGCATATTTGCAGTGGGGAGTGCATTCCACAAAAAGTATCAAAATCCAGTATCTATTTCTAAATTCTTTTTTTTAATATTGTTTCTTTAGTAGGCTACTTAAATAGTTGAAGGCAGAAATTACTAGGGGAAAGCTGGAGATTGCTTTAAAAGTAGGGATTTGTGTCCAGTCTGGAAGCCTAAGATTTAGTCTTTCATCGGATATGATTTTCAGCCCCCATCTTGAATTTACTGAAAAGGGAAAGGAATTTAAAAAGAGAGAAAAATTTAATTTTGTTATGCAGACAAGTAAATTATTGTTTCTTCTGATTTTTCTTTAATGTTGAGTCTATAGGACAAGTAATTTTAGAGTAATAAGGAATTTAGTAAATGCACTTTAGTAAGTGTATTAATTAAGTAAAAACAAAAGAGTACAATTTTTCATAACACATATTTTGCGTCTAAAGTACCTATCTAGACAAATGAAATATTATTTTCTATGTAAGGTTTTACACGGAGAAAACATCCTGGTAAAAATACCGTAGTCTTTATGCCACTCTTATGCGTACTCTTTATGCCATATATATACATTAGTGTATGCTAAAAGCGTTTCTGGTTAAGGTCTGGTAATAATACCAAACTCTGCGGTCTTTAAATCATTCATTAGGAATTTTTCCATTCATATTATAACGGTTTACAGGAAATTTTGGGTCGCAAAATTACAGTTCTTATTAACACACATTTAGTAACAAATACAAAACCGAAAAGTAAATTTAACCAAATAAATTGTTCTTATGCCATATGCTCTACTAAGGTATCATGATAAAAAAATCACATTTTACCATACTAACTTGACTTTAACGTGTATTATAAAACATTATTTTATAAATATTTTTGCTAAAATATTTACTGAAGGGCTTTGGTAAAAATTACTTTGATTTTGGTGTTCCTTTAGAACCAGAAACACGGTAAATTTTACTATATTCTGGTAGTTGTATCCATATTCTTTTTCTCAGTGTTCGCTGAATCGAAAAATAAGCAAAGCAACTCCTATAAAACTAATTGTTTGAAAGTTATAAAAGATTTTACGGTTCATAAGTACAGTTTTATAATTATACTTAAATACACCAATAGATATTGGATCCGATTTTTTTACACTGAACTGAATGAAATCAAAACCCAGTCGACGAAACTAATAGTTTATTAGGTATGAAAGCTCCAAGTATTAAAAAAATAATTTTTCATTTATACATTTTTGCACCCCTAATACTTTTTTACTCCCTTATTGTTTCGAAACTACTATAGTTGTATGATTCTAAAGTTCTATACATCAACTTACACTTACTTTCGATTTATATAAATTCATTGAAATTAACGTAACGAAATACTCAAGGATAGTGTATAGATAGAAATGTTAGACTCGTAAGTATGCTTCGCACAAAAACTGTACTTTATATACGTGAGACTTTCATAACACTCTTTTAACTTCAAAACTATTAGTCCTATAATCTTGCTTTTGTACTCATTCAGTTTAATGTAAAAAAAAAAGATGAATTAGATTCAATATTTCTCTTGTCAATAGATTTAGATAAACATTAAGTGCAAAACTGTATATACTTGAGACCTTAATAACACTCTTCTAACTTTAAAACTATTGGTCCTATTGTCTTGCTTTTGTACTCATTCAGTTTAATGTAAAAAAAAGATGAATTAGATCCAATATTTCTCTTGTCAATAGGTTTAGATAAACATAAGTGCAAAACTGAAATAAGTGCAAAAAGATTTTTTTAATTCACTTGAAAAGTTCTTGAGATATAGCATTAAAAAGTTCAAACTTTTGAACGCTCTCCTGACCTGACTATTGGAACCATATTTTTCAGAATGCCGTTATCTGCTATATTGTGATTGTCAGAAATCTAACTTCGCTGAAAAAAATATGTTTATTCGAAGAAAGCACTTTTTTGTGTCTGATTTAGTAACTTAAAATATCATCTGCATTTATTAATTAACATATTTGAGGTCACAACTTTGGACCATTAAGGTTGAGTCCTAGAGCGTGTGGATCAGATCATTAGTTAAAAACAGATTCAGAGTGGTCCGTTTATTTTTTTTGCGAACCGTACAATGTATTGATATGTTTAATCGCAATTGTTTGATATGGATGTACATTATGTAGAATTAGTTAAGTTTTTGAAAAATAAATAGCTTGTTCAGTAAGTTCAATAATTAGTAAAATGCAGAAACTAAGAGTGCTAAATTATCAAAAACAACGTTTACCAATCAAGAAGGAAAAAAATGCACTCAAAATCTGATTTTTGATTCAAGGCTTTTTTTACCTATTTGAAATTGTGTAGTGTTTTGTCAATATTTGAACGAGCTTTAAGTTAAGATATAAACTAAATTCAAAATGCTTGAGTCTAATGCATAATGAAAGCTAAATGTTTATTTTTCTTTGTAATTTAGAGCTCAGAATTCTCAATTACTATGGAGCCACACTTTGGAATGCCTCTCATTATTTAAAAAATACTATACCACGGGACTTAACTTTTAATACAAATTCCGTTTCACATCCAATTGTGAATTAAAAGAGACTTTAGGTAAACCTAGAGTAAGCCAAAAAGTTTCTAATGCTGATAATACAGATATCAAAATGCAAACAAATTATGACAGAATTACTTAGGGATAAGCAGTAGTGCCATAATTAGTTTCCAATTTAATACCTTGAAAGTCAATATTCTGCATTTTTTGAACTCATTTATTTAAATTTTTTAATATCATGTAAAAAAAAATTTCATCATTTTATTTAAAATTTAATTTTCTAATAAATAGAGATTTTTTTAATCACAAAAATGCAATACCTGTAACATTACATGTCTTGTACACATTACATTAAATGCGCCACCACAGGCATGTTTAATGTACTGTGGGTACACTAACTGTGGGTACTTTAATGTAATGTAGTAGAGGCACTTATTAATTCTTTTAAATTTACGATCTCTAAATGCTATTTCATACATTTTATCTAATTTTTATAAACTGTACTTCAATTTAAAAACATTCTTCCAAGTCTGGAACTGTGATATTCGTGCGTAATGATGAAGATTCTTTTGCGAAGCAAGTAATACTTTTTATTCATTCCTTTATATCATTAAATTTGCCGATGGTCATTCAGAGAGCGAAGCTATTTGTATAATGATCGAATGTCCGTAAAAAGTCAGAGCTCTTGCGCTGTCTGAAGGTCAGTTGAAGTAAGGGTATATGTGTCAAGAAGTGTCGCACCTGGTCGATAAATGAGATCGTTTGGGAGCGACCCATTGGTCGTTGAGTGAAATCGTCGCCGCTCTGACTGTCAGCCCAAACATTTGGCGTCTGTTAAATGTTTCCAAGGGAACCTTGCATTGCATTGCTATCATCGTGCCATTATACTTTTATCATCGCACCAAGTATGGTTGTACGGTGGCCGTTTGCTTTTTGTTGTCTTTTTTGTTTTCTTTTGTATCTCTTTCGTTCTTTTTTTAAATTCCATTCAAAGTGCGTGCTGACTTCAAAAGGTGCTGCTCTAGACTTGTATTTTAAAAGTCATAAAAAGATGGGTATCTTCGTTACACTTATCTAGAAAAATATGAGCGTGGTTGGATTAAAATTCTAATTAGCTTTTATGCTTCTTGGCATGGGCTAAGATAAGGGGGAGGAAAGGTCAAAAGGACACGTGCCCCTCCAATAATTTTCCGAAATTTCAAAATTTTTATATAGTTATGTATTATAAAACTAATTTAGTGATTGTCACTTTTATGTTAGTATTTATTTAAGTTTAATTATATCTTGAAAAACCATTTTAAGACATTTTTTAAATTTGCTACAATCCGAACTCAATGATTCCAGTGAAACAAAATACAAGTATATTATCTTTTCAGATTATAATTGTAGTTGGTAGTTATTTCTTTTATTTTTTGCGCAATATTTTTTTAATTATAATGATTATTTAACAACACTCTGCCTTGCAGTCAAAAGTTTTTCAGTATCCTTTTATATCACTAAGAGGCTCCATCCCCTACTTGATCCGCTAACAAACTCCCGTAATTGCCTATCGTTCATTCATCTATTTTTTTCATTATTTCTCAAGTCTATTTTTTAATAAAACGTAACTTTTTTTGAAAAGTGCATAATAATTATAATTTTATGAAGAACAATTTGTTAATATGCTACTCGGAATAAAATAAACTATTACTTGGATGTAAAAAAATAATCATCTTAGATTTGATATTTTATTTTTAATAAGTGTCGTATTGTTTTATTGTGATATCTTTAATGAGGGCGGTATTTCCAATGATTAAAAAATACCACACGCAACTCAGGAGGATAATGTTTTTTGTAAAGAAGCAATGGACAGAAGTGCAAGTTTTCAAAATTTAAGTGACAGATTTTAAGTAAAGAGTATAGAAGAATAACTTTTCTTATTGCTATATATTTTTAGGAATATATTTTTATGAATATGTTTTTTCCACTTTCGTAATGTTTTCAGCTGTATAATTTTGATATGGAGCTCCAATGTTCGATTGTAACATTGAAACTTGTGTATTCTTCAGGAAGTTTCTCTCACGTTGGTTAATTCCTTAGCAAAAATGCACAAGTAATAATCAGATAAAAAGTAGCGATTATAAGTATACACAAAACACAAATTCAAAATAATCGTGGTTAAACTTTATAAATAAAAATCTAAAAATACGTCATTATACATTCATTAAAATAATAATTCAATTTCAAATACCTTCATTTATTTTACAAAATAAATGAATTTTACCTCATACATTTTCATAAGTTGAATTTGCTATTAATATTAATAGGGAAAGTAACATATTTCCAGTTTAAGAGGAGAAAAATATCCAAATTAATTTAACATTTTTTTCACTTATTACAATTTGTTCAAAATTAAAATAAAGCAAACATAAGAAATAATACATGCAAGAAAAACATCAATATTTCCGAAAAACATCAGTATTTAATTACAGTGCTTTTACCATAAATATCACTGTAAAAATTACGATACATCTGATTTTTATTCGGTTAAATTTTATAGTGAAAAGTACTGGCACCCTAAGTTCCGATGCTTTTTTTTTAACTTAATTTGATCCGGTATTTTTTACAGTGTTCAAAGTACAAAAGCTCGTAACGATTAGCTGTTAAAGACCAAAAATTATCTTTAAGAGATACCACCATGAAGGATCTTTAAAAAATTTAATAATATCAGCCTGCAATAATTTTTTTAAATTTAAATAACTTAGAGAATATCGAACATTTTCTGGCTATCATCTTAAAGGCTAATTGCATTGCTCGGAAATTTATTTTATTTGAAACAAAAAATCGATTACACATCTTACTCTCGATACATAAGTTAAATGAAAGAAGCTCATAAGTCAGAAATGATGAATTTAAAAACTTCAAATTAATTTTAGTAAAATTAGTATGTAGTTTTACGATAATTTTCAGTAATATTTAAGATTGTTACGTTTTTAAGATTGTTATCGAAATAGATATGAATTTCTCTATGTAAATTATTCAGTTAAATAATAATTAATTGTTCAGTTAAAGAATAATTAATTATTCAGTTAAAGAATAATTAATTATTCAGTTAAATAATGAGTCCTAGAGCGTGATGATCANCAGTTAAATAATAATTAATTATTCAGTTAAATAATAATTAATTATTCAGTTAAATAATAATCAATTATTCAGCTGAATTAATTGTTCTGCTCACAAGAATTGAAGGAAAGAAGTTATCTCTTCTGTCTAAAAAATTTGAAGAAAAATTTTATAATTTCGTAATATTGCTTAACAAAATTCTAATTTTGAGTGCTTTATTGAAAATTAATAAGCAAAAATGAACTATCAGCAATTATAAAACATTTTTACCTTTTTTTAAGTATAAAACTAACTTTAATTTTTATTAAAAGAAAGTTTTCACGTCCTATATATTTCTTCAAACATAAGTCAATATCTAAGAAATCGAACTATAGTTTAATTTTTTTTAAATTATGTGAAATCGTTTCCTAAAAATATAAATAAGTAAAATTTTTAAACTCATCTTTCTGAAGATGCACGATTATACTTAATTTACTATTTTTTACTATTTTCCAAAAAAAATATTGTTTTAAGATGATATTATTAAATAAAAATTTTGATATATTATATGTTTAAAAACAAATACTGATTTGAAAAATTTAATTTAAAAAATAAAATATAAAAACGGAATGTTTTGAAGGAAAATTCTACTTGTTGCTAAATGTGCTTTTTCAATACTCTTTACTAATTAGCAATTAACAAAAAGTATTACAGATTTTAAAGAGCAGATAACTGTTGAATTTGTCAGTTTTTGAAAGAAAATAAAAAGGAGAAAAACTACATACACTTATACTCAAATATAAAGAGATGCAAATGAATCTAGAAAAAAATTACTATTCAAGGCATTTTTAAATACTTACCCAAATAACTAGCAACCTTACTGCAAACTTTTTATTCATTTGGTTGGCATAGAAAGGTTGAATAAATAATCATTTTTTAAACTTAGTACAAATATTAGTATGTCAAGCTTGTTTTCGTAAGGATTGGATAAAAGCATGCAAAAACTTTACCAAAAAATTTCATTTTGTAAGCTTTACAATAAACCTTGTTTTTTTTCCTTTTTTTTCCATTCTAGCTTTATCCAGGCTTTAAAATATTGCGTTGGAAATTAAATGATCAGGCCAACCTTCAATTTTAAAGTGTTAAGGAAATCATATAAGAGCTTACGCAAATGGGCCATGGTTCAGTCATCATAGTTAAATTTAACATTATTTCAAGCTTGCATGGTTTTATTTCTAATCATTTATAAGCCCTATTGGGCTTTGTGATAAAGGTTGTTTAGGAGATTAAAATCAACCTTACACGGCTATCTGGGTATGATTTCAGATTTAGTATAGGTTTGACAATATCATTTTCTAAATCTACTTACTTGTATCATTTTATTTTATAACCTTCGTTGAACAGCCTGCTCAATTTTGGGTTGACGACTACTAATGTCCAACTCTGTAGCCTTGTAATTTTGCACCCAATCCAGAAGACTAGGAAACTCCTGGATCAGTACCCCCAGAGGTATGATGTATCATGGGAACATGGAGGACTTTGAGACTCGACAGATTTAGCGTGCATCAGTCACCATTTACTACAAAGGAGGTCTTCGGTTGACGAGGATTGAACCCATGACCTCTTGGACATGGACCCAGTGCCATACCAACCAGGTTATCTCAGTCGCACTTACTTGCATTAAAATAGCTCCGAAAATCGGTAGAAAATAAACGACTAAAAACCCTTATTTCCATTCCGCTTTTATTCCTCAATTCAGTTTTCTTTGGCACACTGAAATATTTCAGAGTTAACAAGTAGTTTTAATTTTTGTTTCACGCAATTGAACAATATCAAAAACAGTAATAATAATTCCTCTTGTGACGAACGAAATTATTTTCCATTAATTTCCAACACTAAAGCAGACGCATTAGGGGTAAATATTCAATACACCTTTACGTAATCAAATACACATAGAGGCGAAAGCAATAACTTTCTCTACTTGACAGACAAAGTCTGGAAAGAGGATTATTTTTTGATTAGACATAGAAAGTTATTAGAGGCTCGCTTACTCTCGGCATTACTGAAGTGGCTTGTTCTAGAACACTCAGGCGAAGGTAAAAGGAACAAAGTACGTGCAAACGTAAAGTGTTTTCTCCAAAGAGTACACTTCAGAAAAGAACTTTTTGGGGGATTCTTACCAAGTATCTCTCTAAATTAATGCAACTAGCTAGAATGTACTCATTTATTTGACTTCTTGCACAGTACATGTTCAGATACTGCGTTGTAAGTTATTGATTATCGGGATCATTTTAATTTGAAGCTGTTTAACATACAGTGAGTAAAAAAATAAACAGAGCACCCAGAATAACTTTTGATTTAATGATCGGATCTTCACTTTCTGGGATTCAATTATAATAATTCAAGAAGATTATCCCAAATATGCTAATTAATTAGTGCAGACGATATTTTAAATTACAAAATTAGACATAAAAACGTGCTTTCTCTGAATAAACATACCTTTTTTTATATGGATTCGGACTTATGACACCCAAGACAAAGAGAGTAGCCTCAATCTAGGAAATTTGCTCCCAATAGTTTAGTCACGAGAGTAGTCAGGAGTTTGAACCAATCAATGTTAATTTAAATCGAATCTTAAAATCAAAGAAATCGAATTTCAAAATTTGAAACGACATTTTGAAAATTTGATTTCGATCGATTCAACTATTTGACTGGTTTACTCTCAAAATTTGCATTTTGCCATTTAAAATTCCATTCTTTAAAATGATGCAAAAAATTTATACCTCATATTTCAAAATTTTTTCTACTACAATAAGTCAAATAATATCAGATAATAAATGTTTACTAAAAGTTATACTTTAAATATTTATGAAATTATTTCTGAATATGCAAATGCAAACGAATGCAAAAATGTTTCAATTCACTGGAAAAGCTTTCGAGGTACGGTCAATTAAGCAAAAGCTAAAATTAACAGTAAAGGTTCCAAATTTCGGATCGATAGATATTTAGAAAAAGCTCTGTAATTTTTACCCAAGCTCATTGGTTACGATTTTGGCAAAATTAACAATAAAATATGGTTTCACAATATGTGATAAGTTTTGGTAAATGTGGTTTTTTGGTAATTTTTTACGATGAATTAGAGCTTAGCATAACAACCATTTATTTAGTTAAATATACTTTTCAATTTTGTATTTTTACTAAATACGTGGTAATAAGAATTATAATTTGTACCAGAATTTCTAATGAACCGTTGTGGCAAGAACGGAAAATACCAGAAATGTCCTTACCGTATAGTGCGGCAATTTTTATCAGTGTTCTTTTCTCAGTGTGAAAAAAAATATCCATGAAAGTTAAGACATCTTTGTATTTGCAAGACTATATTATTTGAGTTCTTGCACAGTACATATTGAGATACTGCGTTATTAGTTATTGGTAAACTGGTAAATATGAATCGGTAGTTATTCAATATAAAAAAGTTTACCATCAAGATTAAAAATTCATTGTCTTTACCTGAATGCATCTGTTTACTTGACTTTTTACACAGTACATATTCAGATACTGCATTATTAGCTATTAGTGAACAAATTAGTTTATATTGATAGTTCTATGTGAAAAAATTATCAGTAAATGCTAATACATCATTCTCTTTTCAAGTGATAAGTATTTTAATTATTCTCTTAAAATATTTATTTCCAAAAGAAGATTTAAAAATCGAAGTTTATTGCATACAAATAACATTAAAATCTTTAAATATTTTAAAGCTTTACATTTAAAACTTCGGCATCTAAACTAAATATGAATGATCTTTCTAAACTAATGCAACCAGCCATAATGACAACATTTAGCTGATTTCTAGCACAGTACAAAATCAAATTATATGTTGTTAGTTATTTTGTAAGTATGATTAAGAGATTGAGTTAAAATACTAGATTTTTTTTTATTTATAAAAAGAAATGTCCATAAAAGTTAGTACGTCAATGCCTTATAAATCTTTAGCATTGTTCGCACTTTAAGAAAATTTATTTTTAAGAGGATTAAAATTTAATAGAAATAACATTGAAACCTATATTTTTGATTTATCTCTAAGTATTTTGGCTTCTAAATTTAAATTTAATGATTTATTTAATTAATGCACACGGTCAAAGCATTTTCATTTGCTTTGCTTATATCACCCTAAATTCTTACTTTTAATTTTGGTAGATATTCCATCAATTTAATTTATAAATTAGGATGAAGTTGTAAGTGTCGTATGTATCAAAAATATTCATCAGTATATTTTATATGCTGTACATTCTTAAGTCTCTAAAAGATTTATTTTAGTATAAATTCGAATATACTATAAAATAATAACATCAAAATTTTTAAGTTAATGAAGTTTATATCTTTTATTCTTCTGATTCTAAAATAAACGATAATAAAACAAAAAAAATACCTTATGACGCTTAAAGAATTGTCTGTCCAATGTTTAAAAACTCAGCTTTTTCCCGTATGGATTCTTGAGCTTTCCTTATCTGAAATGCACTACTGCACTAAAATATATACTTCCAAAGCACTGCTTCATAAATAAGCTTAAGTGAAGTAAACAATTGTTAAAAACCGGCAATAACAAATGACACAAAGAATAATATGATCACAAAATCTTCATTTTCATATTTATGTAGTAGTAGTAGTAGTAGTAGTTCATTTACGTCGCACTAGAGCTGCACAATGGGCTATTGGCGACGGTCTGGGAAACATCCCTGAGGATGATCCGAAGACATGCCATCACAATTTTGATCCTCTGCGGAGGGGATGGCACACCCCCGCTTCGGTAGCCCAACGACCTGCACGCGAAGTCGAGCACTTTACGGTAGCACAGTTTAACGAGGACCAATACCGCACACCCTCGGTCCCTACGCAGACTGATCCAAGTGGGTCACCCACCATTTTCATATTTATACACTGTGAAACATGGATACTCGATTATGACGAAACTTTCTTCATTTTTGACAAAACCGTTTCCTGGTAGATGATCCGAGTAAAAATTTCGTCAAAGTGATGAAATAGCTATCGTCACTTCTTCGAGGTAATGAATTACGTCTAAATTAAAGAAATATTTCGTCATTCTATATTCTTTTCAAAAAAACAAAATTATAGTACCTTATGGGTCTAACTTTTTTACCAATCACTTTAACGTGGGCACCATATAAACGGCAGGATACAACAAGAACAGATAGATAAATTACACTCAATACTATGCCTGAATACTACGCCTGATGAGGGATTTGAACTCAGGATCTTCCTGGTACCAAGTTTCTTGACCACCAAACAAACTGGTCAGCTTAATATGTCAAATTATTTTCTATTTTCTAGTCTTCATTCTAGCTTCTTTATTCTAGCTTCGTCCTTCTAGTTATCTTCCACATTACTCTACGAAGAGGTTTCAAATTGAGGAAGCATTTTCGTCTTACATTTGAGAGTTCGCGTTTCGCTACAAATCAATTGATTTCGTGACAAAATGATTCTTAAAACTAACAAAATATTACTCAAGGATTACTGAATCGTCAAAAGTGAGAGTTTTATTTTGATAGGGCATTGCTCTTTTTTGAAAGCTATATGATTTATTGTATACGAATATCATGAAACGCATTTACATTGTTCATCAAGTAAACGTTGATTTATTAATGGCACTTTAATGGCAACAAAAGTGTAAAAACGTTCATTCAAATTTTAAATAACTTGTCTGTCCAATGCTTAAATTTATACATTTATTTTATTTGAAAAACACTTAAAAAATTTTATTAGCATCTTAAATTTTTAGACATAATTTTGTTACTTAAGAAATATGTTATAATATAGTAGAAAATACATAAAGCTAAACAAAAAAGAAAATATATAAAGCTAAACAATTTTTAAAAAAAAAACTTTTAGAAAAGCTGTTTCAGTAAAATAACTTCGATATAAATCAACTGCTAAATTATAGTTTACAATAAAAATAAACTTTAGTACTTTCATAAATAGTTTCAATTAAAATTTGATTACTTCTACAATTAATTTCTATTACTAATATTTATAACGTTTTTTTTTTCATTGTATCTCAAGTGCAAATAATAAGCTTCACAAAAGATATTTGGCAAAATTATGTATTTGAATTTACTACATTTAAAATTTTCTGAAATCATATTAATTTAAGACTTTGAAGTTCGTAAAAGACAAATGCAACAAATGCATTAGTTTCTTAGTGACAAATTTCAGTGTCCCCATTTTGTGACTAACATCTGGACATTAACCAACACATTTGTGTAATTTTATTCTGTTTTCTATTAACCTACTTTCGAACCAAATTGAATGACATCAAAAGGAATTTATTTTTCTTAACTAAAACCTAAATCTGCTTAAGAATGCTTATACCCTAATGTTGAAATTTGCATATGGACGAATATTAACATTACATAATGCTCTCTAAGTGTTTCAAACTAGGAATTTTCTGATATCATCTAAAATTATAATTAAATACATTTTAGCACGAAAAATTAAATAGTAAAACTTTGAACTGTATAAAACATTTGTTAGAATGTATGCTATATGAAATTAATGTATACTTAAAGAATTAAAAAGCTATCTGTAGAGTCATACTCAAAAGATTAGAATAGCTTAAGAAAAGTTTCTGAAAAAATGAACTTTTCTTAAGCTATTCTAATCTTTGAATTAGGATGCATCAAAAAATAAAGAATAGGGAAATTAGAATTTTAAATTAATTGTAAAGTATCGATTGAATTAAAATAAAAATAGCATATATTGTCATGAATGAATTGTATAAAAGCTAAAAAAATAAATAAAATTATAATAATTCAAAACATTCAATCTTCCTAGCTTCATTTTTGTTTAAAAAATCTTTTTAAAATAGAAAACCATTATAAATAATGTAACAAAAGTAATAAAAGGCAGTTGATTTGCAATATTTTTTTCTAACACAGTGTAACATGATTTTTAAACATCACGACTTCAAATATTTTGTAGTTCAGTATTAAAGAAAGATTTTAATAAATAGTGTGTAAATTCTCCCTAATTGAATAAAAAAATTTTAAGTATCAGATTTCAGATGCACAAAATTTTTTTGTAAACAATTTCTACTGTCGCAATCCTTTGTTTGAAAAAACTGCATGCACAACGGTTTTTTGTTGCATTCTTTTAATTAAAACTATGATGGTAACTTAAACTGCACAGTTAAATCTGTAATTTCATTCTTGAAATTAAAGTTAGCAAAAGAGATTTTATTTATAGCAAGTCCATGCAAATTTTAAAACATAACTTAGGCCTGCTTTCAAAACTATTTTCAAAAAGTCTTATTGAAATGGGAATTTGAGGACATTTTATACGTTTAAAAACGTAACAAAAGAATTTTACATTTTTGAATCACTTGCTCTATGTGAATAATATACTTTCATAAGTAATTTTTCAAGTCTTTAAAATAGCAATAATTCAGCAAAGTGTATAATTTTAAAATTATAATTGCATTCTACATTCATATTTTACACTGTTAGAATTTTTATACTAAGATTATTTTTAAAATAACCGGCAGTAGTCTATTCATCTGATTAACCGTTACGTTTACGGTAAAAACATTTTTTACGGAAATCGTTTATAAGTAATATGATTATAAAACCATGAATACGAAACTACATGGCTTTTTAGCCATTAACAACTAACACGGTTTCCAAACCGTAAAAAAAGTAATTTAACTGGACATAAGAGTTAGGCTTTTAGTTAGAAAATGGGCATTGTAGAGTGTGGGATATAAATTAGGGCTTGCAGGACACTGAAAACTATTCATGCGTATAAGGGAATGGAGGAAATATTGTGGCATCAACGTTGGGACACAGACCAACATATCCGACCCCCTCGTTTTATTGGTCATAAAACTGAAAGATTAGCCCTCTCGTCTAAAATATATATACGTAGATGCAAGCAACTAAGTGCCTTCATTAGGTGGTTCTAGTTGGCGCGACAAACCCTGGTCGTTTAACCGCATTAAGTAAAAGCAGTTAATAATCTGTTTTTCTCACAGTTAACAGTTTCATAACCATCTTATTTATGGTTATTTGACTGTTTTGTTTCAATATGTTAAAAAAAAAAGCAATTAAATAAATTTTTATTTAACCATGTTTTTCCGTGAAATTTCTAACAGTGTACTATTTACATACACAGTTAGACATTTTAGTGTAGATTGGACAGCAATATAATTCAAATTAATTCATCTCAAAACTTGCTAAACAAAATTGTAAATAAAAGGAAAGACGATAGATTATACGTTTTACAGTTTGCTACAAATGAGCGCCTTGCTATAGTTTAACATTGTACTGGTTTTTTATGACATTTTTTTGTTTTTTTTTCTGATTTGAATATATATTAACGCTAGAAGTATGTTAAATAAATTCCAAGTTTTGTATATTACTCAAAATACATAATAAATTAAGAATTATTTTAAAGTTATAATTGTTAACTTACGCCATTACGTATAATTACGTATAATATATCTTTGAATTATCAAAACAAATCTGGTAATAGCAGTATTTAAACAAATAAGATTTCATATAAATTGCCTAGTCATTGACAGATTATCGATTTCTTGTAGGTTATCTGTTAATCAGTCCCTAGGCATAAATATTACTTATTTCATATTTCCCAGATGCTTCATTGTAACTTGGCATTCTATAAAATTCTGAATTGCATACATTGCTTGATGGTAATATATANATATATCAATATATATCATTGATTGTGAAGGAAGTTGATGACTAATAAATTTAACATAATTCGGTTATGTAATTGAAAAAAATTCTGTTGATGAATATCTAATGAAAATATGTTTCGCTGCTTGAGAGAAAGATTAAATTCATGTAATATTTTATGCATTTCATGATAAAAATAGGTGCATTAAAATTAGTCAGAGATTGTATACTTAAAACTGATTTTTCTTTTTCAATAAATTTTAAAAAATAATAATAATGATTATAATTTCAACTTATGCATTATTTTTATCTCGCTAAATTATCCAAACAGATAAATATATCGAAATCAACAGTCATCTATCTTTTCTTAAAATAATGGTTATTAGGGAGTTGATAGCTATCCGTGTACTCATTTAATGTTTCTGCTCTAAAAATTATTTTTAAAATACTTGTCTCCTTCATATAGAATTAACCAGATGGTGAAATATCTAGGTTAATGAGTCTACGAATCCTCACAACTATTTTATTTCGGGTTAAGTATTCGATCACGTATCTTTTTTCAAATCATTAACTTGTCCTCCGGATTTTAACAGACAATCGATATCCATCTTTCTCTGGTGTTAAATACTATTTGATGAAATCTAAATTATGTTTACAAAGAAAAAAACTTCTAGCATCTATTTATTTGTGTTAATAAAATATTTTATATGCCTCGTCAATTTGACACAAGTTACTGTAAAATTTAGAGATTTAAAATTGATTTAATCAATAATTTTTTTCTGGCTGTTTTGAACTAGGCTGTAGTAATTAAGTAAAATCTAATAAATTAAAAACAAAATATTATTCCAAAAACAAATTAAGTGGGATCCCAGTTTTCTTCCATCAATCAAATATACTTTAAGAAGTTTTGGTTATTTGTGACCTATTATGCATCTTTTTAACGTAAGTCAAAACCAAACAGTGACTTATCTCGAATTGGATTAGATGTTTTTTCAAACAGTGATGAAAATTAAGATTAAAGCATTAATATAAATTTAAAATTTTTACTTTATATTAAATCTATTTTTATATTTATTAATTTTTAATTATATATCTGCAGTATTATGCTATTAAATATATTTTATCACTTTATGTTAAATAGGAAACAAACGTACAATTACCATAGCTCAGTTGTTATTGTCAACTCAATTGCTATTAATGATGCCACCTTTTTAAAAATAATGAAATTGTCAAAGATTGTATACACAGTTTCCCCATACATAATCTTCTTCTTTTCGGTATGCCTGAAATTCCAACATCTTTTTTCACCCATGGCACCTGACATGGTGTTTTTTTCATTTCATATTTTATAACTGTCATTGAACAGCTGATCCAATTTTCGGGTTAACGACAACTAATGTTCAACTCTGTAGCCTTGTAATTTTGAACCCAATCCAGAAGGCAAGGGAACTCCTGGATCAAGTATTGGGAGAAATTTTGCCTTCGTGGAGGACTTTTTGATGGAACTAACCATTTGCTTTATATGGAGGAGAAGACCACGATAACCTCCCGGGGATAGCTTGACGGCAGAGTGACTCTAACCCATGATCCGTCTACCACTGAGGATATTTCACGTCAACACTATGGTCAGACTAAGCTGGATGCGGATTCGTATTAATCAGCCATCGCTGGGATTCGCACCCGGTTAACTCTTTGGAAGGCAAACGCTCTATTCCCTTAACCATCTCAGCTCAAGATTACTGCATTGAGACTGATGAAAAACTGTAAAAAGTTCTGACTCAAATTAAGGTAAAAAGTACCGGCACTCACGGTGCATGCTCTTTTTACTATAAGGTCCCTTTGCAGCAAACTCTTAAGGAACAAACAATCTGATAAATCGTAATTTTTATATAATATTTCGTGTTAGGTCAGTGAGTAACTGCAATAAAATATGTATTACTTTTAAAAATAGGTTAAAAAATGTTGAGGTTAAAATGGACAGTACTTCTTAACCGTAATTTGATCTGGAATTATTTTGCGGTGAAAATGCTTGGAGATTTTTTTTAAAATTTGATTTAAATTTTATATAATTTTTGTGCTCTACTTTTGAATTAAATGTTGATGTTTTCGCTGACGGAATCTTCGAGATGAGGTATGAAATATTACAATGTCTTCCCACACATACTCTAACTCTAACTTACTAACTCTGATTTAAAATCACATGCTCTTGATTTTGAAAAATTAACTCGAAATATTGGTTTTTTGGATCTAAATTCTTAAGTTGCTTTCCAAGTTGTTAAATGGAATAGTGTTCCATAAAATATTTAAAACTATTTTTAACAAATTAATAGCTTAATAACAAGACTGAAAGCTCTTTTCTAAGTTTTGTTTATTTTCAGAAGCTTTAAATAAATTAGATTAGTTTGAACCTATGAATCAAATTTTTTCATTTACTATGTCATGTTACATTTTTTAACTTTTTATTAAATGAGGTGCTATTGATTGTTGAAAATATTTCAAGAATACTCGAACCAACATTTACTTTCACATTTTTTCTTACATTGTAAAAGATTGATTTTGCTGATTTTCTAGTGAAAACGAGTCTCAATTTTGAATCCTTTGATCCCAAATATACCCCTGACTCAATTTCAGACAAAATTTATCGTTTGTAGACACTCAACTTAATTAACTTAAACTTTTGATACATCATTATGTAACATTTAATATCACCTCCATACCTGGCGTCTAAAATAATTTAATACTAAAATTCATAGTCTACGAAGAAATATTTTCTTTAGAAATGCATTTAATTTCCATATTACCAATGACTTATATTCTTGAAAATGATAAAAGAGGTTCCAATTTAAATGTTATCTTCAGCAAAGAAATTACATTTTGCCTACAGCTTCTAAATATTTTCACGTGTAAATGTTTACGTGTAAATGTCAATGTCAAATTTCTCTCCACTTGTAATTCAGATGTTGATTCTTTATGTAATCGAGATGAGCTAGATGATCTCCAACTTTTAATGGTTTATAAACTGGCTTATCCAACTTTTTATGGTTCTAAATTTTAAGTAATTGCTTTAAAAAAATCACTAACAATGAATTAGTGTCATACAACGCAAGAGAAATATTTACTTAAATACTTTTACATAACTAAAAATACATTGATTTTAAGTCCTCGTCATTTGACGTGGTTTTTTACATTAAGCCACGTATTTGTTATTTAATAGTCACAACCTGAAGTCTTAAAATCAAATCAACATTACTGTACTCGCTAACAAATTAATAATATAATAGTTCTCTTCGTAAATTTTGGATTTCTATATTCGCGAATTTCGGCCTTCATTTTAAATCTCGAGTTTGGAAGCGATCATATATTATCTTATAACTATCATATTAATATACGCATAAAAATAATTTGGTTACAACACAGTAAAAGTCTATTAAATTTGCAAAATTACCTAAATTTGTAATCTTAATAACATATGTCATTTTAATAACATAACATATTAATAACATAACATTTAATCTTAATATCATATATCATTTTAATAACATAACATATTAATAACATAACATTTCTCTTCGCTACTTTTGGATTTCTGTGTTCGTGAATTGCGGCCTTCATTTTTTTCATATCTCGAGCTCGGAAGGGATCACTTTCAGAAATGAAACTCTCACTTTTGACAATTCACCAATCCTTGAACTGTATTTCGTTAATTTTGAGAATAATTTCGTCACGAAATGATCTGATTTGTGACGAAACATGACGAAATGTTTCTTCAACTTGGAACTTCAACGCAGTGCGTTATTGGATATCGTTAACTAGAATGAAGATTAGACGATCAAAAGTAGAATAATAAGATAAACCCACCGGACTGTACGGTGGTAGGGGATTTGGCCTCATACCAGAAAGTTCCCGGATTCAAATCCCACTTCGGGTATAGGTGAATTTTTTTTCCCTACTTTATGTGTCGTTGCGTAGTTGGGGGGACATTGATCCAGCTGTATGGTGCCCTCGGGAAAATGATCAAGTTTACCACCTTTGAATGCCATGCGGCACTAAGAGTACCGCATGGTGTTTTCCTTTTTTTCTGTTGAAAGAAATAGAATGATGAAACATTTATTTATGTTTGACAAAATTCATTTCCTCCAAGGAGTGACGATAGTCATTTCGTCACTTTGAGGAAATGTTCGCTAGGAACATATACCAGGAAACGGTATCGAACGGTATCGGTATTTAAAACGAAACAACCTGCTGACCGGCCTGTGTAGGGGGCAGGGAACTGTCCTTGAATCAGAAAGGCCCTGGGTTCGAATCCCGGGCAAGGCATGGATGTTTCTTTCTCTCTCTGTGTGTTCTATGTCCTTTCTCCTTTGTGTATGAATTTGACCCGCCCTGTAAACGGATTGTAGTTGTGTGAATGGCGTGGCAGAAGTCGAATTCCTGGCCATAGATGGCGCCACTGAAAAACAGGAACAATCGCACCCCCACTGCCTAAACAGGCATACGACAAAAGAAAAAAAACCTACATGAAATTTGAGTGTCCATATTTTACAGTGTTCGGGCACAAAAATTCCAATCGATATCAGCCTTGGGAAAACTCAGAAAAGAAGTGTTATTTTTGATATCAAGCGCTGAACTGGTAAATAAAAAGATTGGTCTAATGTATCATTTGAAAAGTAATAATAATCAACTAAAAGAAAGCATTTTTCATGATGAAATAATAAAAAAATATGTGTAATAATCATGACTACTGCGTCACTTATAAAGAGTGGTAAAAATTCTTGACATCTTTCCAATTGCTTTCATCTCTTAGCGATTCGTTAGTACGTACTGAAATGACGAGGTAATCAATCAAATTTATAAATAAAATATAAGACATTTTATTCTCGTAGAATAATTTAATTTATTTTCCTAATTTTTGATATATACGTTTATTTGAATGCACTTGTTCATTTAATTTCATGCGAATCGATTTTTCTCTTAGCTAATTGATTTCATGAACTCTCGTGTTTTGAAAAAAATAGCATTCTGCAGTAAAATAGTTAGCCACGACTTTCTTAAGTTGTTTGAAAGATTTATAAATTACTTTATGTTGTTGGTTGGAATAAAAATTGGCAAATCACATACATTATAAATTGTCAATTTTCTTCGTATTAATAATTTCTGGTTTGCAAAATTATTAAGTAGTAATAATGTCAATAAAATATTTACAAAAAAGGCAGGTTGAACTATTTAAATTGACAATTTTATCATATTGCAATTTGATACTATGCTTGCTTTAGCATGCACAAACAGAACCAAATTCGATATTATTCATTTAAAAAAAACACTTTTTATCGATAGAATGTTGTCTTAAAATAGATTAAACATGAAAATAACAAAATATTTTGAATAACAGTTTTATTTGTAAAAAGTGTAAAAAAAACCTGTTATAATGTGAGTTCTGAATAATAAAAAAATCACATGTTATATATTGTTTTTTAATGCACTGCAAAATTTAACTTTTTTATCAGATTCGAACCTTTTTTGCGTTCCTGATCTATTATTTTTATTAATAAATATTTTTTTTAAGTTCTTAGAAGAAAAAAGTATATAAACATTATTTTATTTTGCAATAATTTATTTATGATATTTAAACTCTCAATCATAAAAAATGCAGTATTATTTTTACAGTAATATTCATTTCATTAGAGTGATGACCGTAATGATCATTCTAATTAAATTGATTTATTGTAATTATAATTGTAAAAATTACAGTATACCAGATTTTTTTTTGTTCCGTANTTTATGATATTTAAACTCTCAATCATAAAAAATGCAGTATTATTTTTGCAGTAATATTCATTTCATTAGAGTGATGACCGTAATGATCATTCTAATTAAATTGATTTATTGTAGTTATAATTGTAATTTTGTTCCGTAACGTGCTCCGGTTAAAACAAATGCCTGTATGTCGGTACTTTTATTATGCCGGTGTGCCAGTAAAATTTATTTAATTAAAGGGATTCTGAGATTTAACGGTAACTATTAAAGTTAAAATTACGGTATATCAATTTTTTTGTTTCCTAATATATACCGGTAAAAATGGATGCCTGATTACCGGTACCTTTTTACCATAATTTGATCCGAAATGTTTTACAGTACGCTGCAATAGCATAAAAAATATTTTATTGACTATTTGATCTTCAACTAATTTTGTATACATTTGTGTTCCATTTCAGAAGTCCGTCATCAGCTCTCTCCCACTAAGGTCGCTACTGTGGCTTCAGTGGCGACCATCACGGACACACGTAGTCCACCGTTTGAGAACAAGAAGGGTAAGACGTAGCACGAGCCCTCATTTGGAGAGCTAAAGTGAGTCTTATATGATATTTATTTCTTTTTTTTTCATTCAAGTATTTATTGATTTACCAACGGAATTCATTTAAACTTTGTAAATTCCGAATTAAATTGCTGTAAAAAATGCTGGCACCCTAAGTGCAACATTAGTAAATTTCATTTTATCCTAAAATTCTATACAGTATTTTTTGAAGTAATATTGATTTAATTACAGTGATGCAATGAATTAACAAAAATATTACTTAAAACTTACAGTACATTGATTTTTTCCCGTAAAATTTTACCGTAAAATGTAGATGAAATCTGAATGCAGGTACTTTTTACCGCAATTTAATCCGGAATTTTTAACAATGAACGGACGTTATAGCTTTCACACAAAATTTGTCAAAAAATCATAATGAAATCTTGTATCCCTGAGTATCATAGATTGATTTATAAATGTTACCATTTTAAGATTTTGCTTGAAATTTATACGGGCATAGCGAACGATATTTTCAAATAGGAAAATAGTCAATAAAGTTTCGTTTTTTTAGTTTTTTTATTGCTATAATTTATTAATATAAATATCTTTTTTATTTTTTTATCTAATAATTTTCGTATATAAAACACATACTTAAAAATTATGTGAAAATAAAAGCCTTTTTTCGCATCGAAATTTAGACTGAAAAAGGTCAGCATTTTTCAAGGGTCCAAAACACGAAACTGAATGATAAAAATTTAAAAATAGTAAAATTACTACTTCTGCCAACGAATTCGTATTTTCGACCTCGAAAATTTTAAGATCGACAATTTGAAAAATATCGCTCAAACATTTAATCAGAGGGCCTTGAAATCCTTATATTAATTTTACTGTTTTGAATTTTTCGATATACCTCTAGAAATACTTAGGCAAAATAAAATATGTTTGCAAACAATGATAAAATACATTTATCTGAATATACAAAACAATTTTCTTAACTATATATTGAAAAAGTCTCATAGTAAACGTAAACTTGAAAAGAGTTCAACCAAAAGTTCACATATATATTGATTTTGAAAAGTATATTACGAACAACGCGAGAATTTTAAATTATAAAAGTCAACTATAGTTTACGTCCAAAGGAACTAATTAATTTTATATTTTTAGAAACAGCAAAGTATTGCTTTAACCTTTCATATTATAAAATGGGTCTTATTCTAATTTTATCACAATATGTCTAAAAATAGAGTTTCACATAAGTTGGCGAGTCACGTACCATTGATTTTTCATTTTCCTTTTATTAATTCTTTCTATTGGTGATCATTTTTGGCGCACCTGATATATACTGCTGGTACTGGTATATTTTACAAAAATCTTACACAGAAGCAATGCACACTGAGATTCTTTAATTAGGTAAATAATTGAAATCTCCGAGTACATTTTGCTTATTACATGAAAATTCGAACTAAATTTGTGCTTATTACGTAAAATATTTTACTTATCAAATAATTTAAAAGTAACACATTAGAGCGTATTGAGAATAATGAAAACTTAGCACGTATTTTGATCAAATTATCTTTATTAATTTACAATAAATATTTTAAACATATTAAAAGTATTTTTAAATATAGAAATTTTCGATCTTGAAATACACAAAATTTCTGAAGATATAGTAATTATTGACATATTTGAACAAAAATGCCATTAAAAGTAAATATAGTTTTATAGTTTAATTGAGAATTAAAAAATAAGATGGAAATTTATATAATATTAAGATTTCAGAATAAAACTAAATTTAAGGTTGATTTGTTTGAATAGTTAAATATTTAAAAATGATATTAAATCTCTAACTGCAAAAATAGCCTTTAAATATCATGAATTCAATTTATATCTCTGTAAAACAAAAGGTTAAATTATTGACAAATCAGATCGAGTCACGCAAAATAAAATGGCTAGATTGATGAATCGTAAAAGAGAGGGGTTTAGCGTGGAGATTTTTAACAAATTTGTCTAAACACCTTATTAAATATAATTTTTAACTCTTGAAGTATATTTAAATAATAATTTTGATGTTTTACTGCATTCTTGCTCATATCTGAACTTTAAAAAGTTGTTTAGTTTTTCCATAAAAATGTTATAAGAAAAGTTTGCTTTGTCCACTCTAACTTCTAATTTGTAAACATACTCTTGATAACTTGTTAAGTTATCAAATATCAGAAAGGTATATAAAAAGCAAAGAGAAATTATTTTCAATCTAAGTCTTATTGAAGAGTAAATATTAACATACGTTAATTAATATTCTAATTTGTAATAGAGCAGTGCACTTTAGCAAAAAAAGACATTTTGAAAGCAAATCAATACATTTGAAAGCCATCATTCAGTTTGATGCATTTGATAAATATTCATATTTTTTTAAATTTATTTTAAATAGAAAAAAATTTAAATGTCAACTTTAAATTTGTATTAAGATACAATCTTTGAAGTTCTACCAGCCGCTGGAAGTTTGATAACTATTTTTTTTTCTTGAAATTTGAGAAATGTTTTGTTTTCCGTAAAAAGGAAAGATTCATGTTTACTATAACTATATTCATCTTTCTTTCCGAAATATCGAACATTATGTCAGAAAGTGTATAAACTACCTCGACTCTATCAACATAATGCATCTCTTTTTTATTTAAAACGAAAGAACAAACAAACACTTGAAGTCATTAAATCTTAATGAGTCATTGATGTCAATGAATTTCAATCGTTTTATATCGATTTAATATCATTGCAATTTAAAAATATTAAAAAATCTAAAGTTGCTTATTTATAAAGGAAAAATCCACTTAAAACATGTCCACACTATTATATATCAACACTATTCTCACGAAGATATATGTTTGTTTATGCCTAAAAATAATCAATTGAAACTGTACAGGGCAAAAGTTAATATTAAAATAGTTAAAGAAAAACAGTATCTCTTATAACATATTATCACCTTCAGTTAAAATTCTAAAAATAAAATATGTTAATAGAGTTAAGAAAAAATTTTTGAAAGTTATTGAAAGTATGAAGTTCAAAAAATACTTATTCGATTCTTTTGTCCATTGCTTTGGTTTAGAATGAATGAATTTCTGTATTACACAATATCTTCTTTTAGAAATTTCTTCTGAAGTATTCACTATGTGTTACGCGACTACACATGGAAATGTACTAGTTTCCAATTTTCGATATCTCACAAAGGAGATTAGATCTTTAAAAGAAGTTATTCAAGTTGTCTATTTTAGTTCCGTATCCTCTCCCCTACCTGAAATAAAAAATTCTAAATTTTCAATTTATTTCAGAATTAATGATACTTCATTACTGCTAACTACTTCATTCACTAATGATATTCTAGTAATATGAATGCAACTCTTTGTAGTTCAAAACTGATCTTAGCATACAAAATTATATCAATGCAAGACACCATTTTTAAGAAACATAATTATCGCATAATAATTTTGTTCATTTATGCCTCGATGTGACGTCTAATAAATTTCAAGATTTTCGTGCGAACAAAAATACGCATTACAATAATTTGATTACAATCATTGTGTATAAAGTTCAAAAAATACTTATTTGATTCTTTTGTCCGCTGTTTTGGTTTAGAATGTATGAATTTCTGTATTACACAATATCTTTTGAAAAATATATTCATCGAGCAGCTATTCATTATTTATGTTACATAGTAAGATTCTGATTACTTTATATAAAAATTTTGTATGGACTACTCTATATAAATTTATATAGAGCGAAATTATTTTGAAAATATTGCTTCAATTACATTATGTGAAGCTGAGACCGAATATGCCATTGAGGTGAACCGGGTTCCAATCCCAGTGACGGTTGGTTAATATGAATTCCGCATCCGGCTTGCACTGACCACGGTGCTGACGTGAAATATATTCTCGATGGTAGACGGATAATGGGTTAAAGTCCCTTTGCCATTAGGCTAACCGTGGGAGAATCTCGTGGTCTTCTTCTCCATGTAACGCAAATGCCCAAGTAGCACCTAATATTAGATAACATCAGAAAATCGGTAAAATCTGACGTTATCTTGCAGAACTTCTAATATTAGAAAGATACAAGAGGTCGCTGTTTGCTCTGCATTATATAATATTAGAATATAGCGTTCGCCGTAATATTATTTTGCATTAGTTTTGATGCAATATAATATTAGATTTTGTATTTTCCGATATTATCTTGCGTTGCTTTTTATTTTTGGAGTAAGCAAGAGGAAGATTTGGATAGTATTGGAATAATTCGGCGATATAATTTTACTTAATTTTCTGTACTGCTGCGAAGTAGTAAAACATAGAACAATAGTTTCATGTCATTCCATGCATTATTTACTTAGCAATACAGAAATACTAAATAAAATTATTTTAGCGAACACTGCTACCATCCATTTTCCTCTTACTCCTAAGTGTGTTCAGCTGATTTTTTTTTTCAATATTTCAAATTTATTTAAGAAATAGTACTATATCACAACTTTTATTGATATTTCTTTCCATTTTTCATAGAATGGGTTTTCTGACAAATTTTATATCATTAATAATTTTCAAATCTTTAATTTTAAGAAGTACTCCCAATTTTTTTTTTTTTTTTTTTTTTTTTTTTTGGGAGTCAGGGCAGTGGANTTTTTTTTTTTTTTTTTTTTTTTTTTTTTGTTTTGGAAATGAGCTTATTTTATTAAAATCTCAATTGAATTTGTTAGTTTGTATAACACATGCTTTATAAAATGTGCAACTTAAGCCATTTGTAATTTCACAATTATCATTCATTATTTATATTCTGAAATTGTAAATTAAAGAAAACCACATTACATAATTGAAAAGTTAAATTTTCATTCGGATTGAGTTGAAAATTTACCTTAATTTTTTTTTCTTTTAAAATATAACTAAGTCATTCATTTCCAAAAATATTAAAATAAAATCATGTCTCAAATTTTAAAATTGTTATTTTTTGTAATAATTGAGACAATAAAGAAAATTTAAAAATATTCAAATTACTTACTTGCATAAATATTTTCGCTTCTTTTTTCAGTGAAATTAAATGGAAAAATACTTACGCAACTTTATCCTTTTAGAATCTTAAATTTTACTAACAAAACCCAAAGGCACCTGTAGAAATATTTTCAGGGAGTGAAACAAAAAAAGCCTTTATGAATTTTAATTAAAAAAATTTGCCAATAATTTTTTGTAATGTAAAAATAATTTTACGTTGGCACTTTGTAACGATAGAAATTTGTACAATTTGTTGTAGAAATTTTTAACGATTTAATGATTAATTAAAGGTACTATGTACTTTTATTTACTTAAAATTTAGGTAACATTTAAATCTTGAAACCAAAATTAAGTACTAAATATTGTATTTTATCAGAATTAAATTTGCACAAACATTTATTTGCATGCAAGAATGAGAAGAAAGAACATAACATATTTTTTTACTAGAAGTTGCCTTTTGTGTTAATGATCCAATTTTAACTACTGTAAGTTACTTTTTGAAAACCTTGCTATCACAAACTTTTTGTTTAAAATCAATCAATTCCATTGTTGATATTTCGCTGGTAAGAGATTATGCATTACGAAAACTAAAAGAGTTTAGCTCATTAACACTCCCAAGCAAACTATCACATATTTTTTTTTTTTAAATATTCAAATTGCAAAACCTTTTTATTAGACCTAAAAATAACTACTCGCTTTGTAGCTAGTCAACAAATAAATTTTATATTATTATAGTTTATTAATAATCAATTAAATAAACAATTGCTTATTTAAAAATTGTTTAATGTAAAAGTACGGCAATGTAAAAAGATACTATGAGAATTCAAAATCATGTAGAAGGAGAATTCTTTAAGAATTTACATATTTCAAAGTTGTAGTATATATATTAAATATATTTTGCCCCTCCCCCCAAATATTTTACATAACATTCATTAAAAGTCAGTATGCATAACTAAATTTTGTCACATATTTATTTTTTTTATTGTTTAATAAATAACTTTTTACAGTCTCAGATTATTTCTAATAGAAATTTTTATAAAAAATTTACCAAACAATAGTTATTTATTAAACTAATTATTACTATTATAATAATAATTATTTAATAAATATTTATTAAACTAAAAAGAACCTCACAAACTCGAAAGGTTTAACTCGCAGTCACCTTCACCAGGCAAACATCTACATATTTTTTTTTAAAAAATTACAAATTTAAAATCAATTTGGCACTTTGGCGATTGTAGTTGGCGTGACAGATCACGATACGGAAATATCTCCAAAATATTTAAATAAAATTGTTTAATTCATTGTCTTACAATATTTTAAACATGAAATTTTAATACAGTAACAATATTGTTTAAATTAAAATTTAAACATTCCAGAATGTAACAGTTTTAACTGAGCTAAAATAACAGATTATTAATTTTTTAATTGTTTTAACTTGACTAATTTGTTTACAAACAATTATTTTTACCTTCTTCATTGTTGCAGAAAAACTTTGTCACAGACGAATTACTTTACAAGCATATTCTGAACTAATTACAGTACTTATTTATAGTTAGAGAATGCGTTTTAACAGAAAAGTCAACTACTGCGTGCGAATAATAATGTCAAAAATGATCACAATTCATAATATTTACTGACTTTATTAGACACATGATTTTTAACTAAAACAAAAACATTACTTACAATACTTCATTAATGTCTCATGTAACTATCGTTGAAATTTATAAAGTTTACCAAAAATTACTAAATTATAAATACCTTAAGAAGTAGAAACCAACGTTACCAAGCGCGAACAATATGGCGTCGTAAACAATCGTGAAGAAGTTACAACTCAATAGTTGAAGAAGTTTTTCGAGTTCTATCATTCACGAACAGAATTTACTTCCACTAATATTTACTTCCATTTTCTGGCATAAAATTGCATTGGTTAATATTTATATTTTATGTAATATTTAAGTTATTGTTTTCTCTTATAAATAAATGTTTATTTATTAATAATATGAGATGCCCTTTCATGAAAAAGGGGCGTTGAACCAATAGTAACGAATTAGATGACACTGTTAAAGGTTCGAATGTTAGATTGAACACTATTTAATGCTATATAATATTAGCTCTAATATTAGTAGATAGGATTCAGGAGTCTAGCATTTTCTAGCACGGCAGTATTATATTGTATCTTTCTAATGCTAGAAAACATCATTTTGCTACCTAGGACTGGTTAGTTCCATCAAAAAGTCCTCCACGAAGACAAATCTCTAACCAATACTTGATCCAGGAGTTCTCATTGTGTTCTGGATTAGGTTCAAAATTACAAGGCTACGGAGTTGAACTTCAGTAGGCGTAAACCCTAATTTGGGTCAGCTGTTCAACGAGGTTATAAAATGCAAAATGAAAGAAAAACACCATGTCAGGTGCCATGGGTGAAAAAAGATGTTGGAATTTCAGGCATACCGAAAAGAAGAATATGTATGAGGAAACTGTGTATATAAGGAGAGAAATTAAATTAAAGGAATAACAAAATTTTATGAGTTAAGAGGGAAGAAAATAAGATGCCTGTTAACCTGTTAAATTGCGAGAACACTGGATCAAAGTAGCCACCTTAATTGAAGAAGTATTTTTACAATTACACCAGAATTTGCGATGTCATTGATCATTTATTCACTTTTTTATTTGTAGAAGCCAATTTGAATTAAAATAAAATATTTTTAATTTAATTACCATCTGAGAAATTACGACCGTCTGAAACACATTCACAGCAAAATAATAATCAATCTATGACTTCATGGCGTTTGATTTTGCGTCATTAAATTATTGCCCACACATTTATTCATTTTATATTGGCTATCTTTTACTATTCTTAGTTGTAGAAAATTAAACTTAATTTTTATAAATTAAGATCAGTTTCATAAATGAGATTTATATTTACAATCAAATCAAATATTTATAAGTAGAATTCTATGCTTTTCTCGTTCAAGCCCCTTACATAAAATGTAGTGCTGCCATCTATTTTTAATTTTATTAAGTAGAAAGACATTTGTTGTTAATAATAATAAATTGACTTAAATTGCAATTAAGAGAAACTTTTGTGATTACGCCCGTTTTTTCTACAAATTAACTAGGTTTAAGTATTTAATAAAGCATGATTTAAGGAAAATATATCTAAGAACCAATGTTATTAAATTATATTTTAAAGTCAATTATGTTTTGAATCCGGAAAAAAAAATTTACTATTCATTTATTTTATTTATTATTGATTTTTTCCTTTCACACATCAGTAATTAGTGGCACGACAGCCCATCCCGGTTTTCTTGACCTTGGGCTCTGGATGGCAGATGTTCCGGTTTGGTGGTCAGCCTAACACGAAACACCCAGTGTTTAGTCCCCAAGCATGCTTGGTACTCATCATTTTCTAAACCCTCTGAAGGGATGAAAGGCTGAGTCAATCTTGCGCGGCTCGAGGATCGATTCCAGGACTTGTAGCACGAAAGCGCGAAGTGCTACCCTCAGCCACAGGGCGTCAGGTTTCAATAATAATCATAAAGAAATTAATGGTAATTTTACAGATATTAAATAAAAATTAGTAATAATTTTAATAACAATTAAAATAAAAATTTATAATAATTTTCTTCTTCTTCTTCTTCTCATTGGCACGACAGCCCAGGATGGGCCTTGGCCTTCTCAACAAGCCTATGCCAAGACATTCTTCCCTTAGCCAAGGTTCTCCAGTTAATTATCTTTAAAATTTGTAGGTCCTTTTCAAGGCAGTCTAAAAATCTTAGGTTTGGTCGTCCTCTTTTTCTTGTACCTGTTGGCCTGGCACAGAAAACTTTTTTGGTTGTCCTGCTATCCTCCATTCTTATAATGTGGCCTGCCCATTTAATCCTTTGAATTTTGATAAATTTAATGACATCAGGTTCTTTATATGCTTTGTAGAGTTCCGTATTTGATCTTCTAAAATTTATAGATTTAATAATTTTATAGATATAAATAAATCATTGAGCTGAATCCCTATCAATGATTATTAACTTATAATTTTTCATTCCGTCAGGATGATATTAAAAAGTCATTATCCAAGGTCATTAAATTACTTAAATTTTTTTTTTTAATTTGGTAATCTGATAGCTTAATTTTTAAAATACAAGTATATTTTATTTGTGAGATAAAATATAAAATCCATATAAAATTGAATTAACTTGGTTAATTTTAACTTAATTAAAATTTACTAGACAACAAATAAGTCACCGAATTCATATAAAACATCTTACATTTTGTTACGTTTCTCGAATTTCAAATTAATTTTCGTTCTAATTATTTTCATTAGTGCAAACCTATAATTACTATGGGCATAACATTTATATATTTGGGATAAGTACAGGCAAATATATGCAAATCTGCGTCATGCTATTTTATTTTTTTACCATTGTTGAAACTTCGTATGATATTATTTATAAATTATGAAATCGGTACTCCTTGAAGCCCCTTAGAGACCAATTAACGATTAAAAAAAATATTTGAAATTTAAATCAACACATAACAAACTCACTACTTACGCACTAAAAATTACTTTCAGAAATAAACCGAAGTTTCTATATTCTGTTTCAAGTTAAGAAAACACCATTTCCCCTATGGAGAGATCCTGTTTGCATCTATGTGCATGCCAAATGGATGTCAAGCTCTCAGCGCGAACGTATGACAACGCTAACTCTTAAAACGACGTTGCACAGCTTCCTTTTTATTTGTTTTCTTACATCTTAATAACAACAATAATCAATTAACATGCAGTAAGAATTAATAAAAATAATATCTAAAAATCGTAACAAATATGCGTCTTTTTATTCGCGTTTCAAGAAACTGATGAAAGAATTATAAATATTGTTTTTTGATGACGATTTCCTTCTACGATGAAGCGAAGGAAAAAATTGTTTAACTCGTATTTGATTTGTTGAGAGCATTTCAGCAAAGGACGCGCCATTTTTAGTGGTACAATCAAATCCAATGTTCTTGCAACATCATATAGTTGTTTCTTATTCAAGAACGAACGCTCTCCTTATTTATCAAAATATGTTGCTAAGTCTTGGATTCCTGTAAAACTACGAAACTGTAGCCTTTTTTTAATAATTCAATGATATATATCGTAAGATATAGCACGAATTAACTTTCTATCTGAAGTGTTTAACTATTAAAAGCTTTTATATTGTTTTTAAACCATGTTTATATAATTTGATGGCGAAATAAAACGGAAGTATAGGTAGTCGCGAATGATTACTTAAACCCTATACCGCAAAGGCCTTTTTTAAATTTGCAATGGAGCATAGTTGCTGATTTTTTACTTTCAAACTTTTAAGTTCCTTTGTTTTTAATCTCAATATGTGATTTGACCAACCTATTAGTTTAATGTAATCTATATTATATAAAACGCTAATAAGTACGTATGTATCAATAAAACCGATGATATTTCTTTCCTCGCGCTGGCAACAGTTTTCATTTTTAATTGATAGGCTTCGGCGCGCAAGAGCACGTAGTGAGCATCATATGGCTAATCTATATTATATAAAACGCTAATACGTTTTAATTGATAGGCTTCGGCGCGCAAGAGCACGTAGTGAGCATCATATGTCTAATCGGGTGAATTCTCACCGAATTATCAAAAAAATTCTCACAAAATTATCTTCATCGAAGCCGATGCTTTACATCCGGCGTTCAGTACTATTTCATATTGTTTTACAACACATGGTTTTAGCCCTCTGGTGGGAAAGACTTTAAAACAAAACTTACAACAGTTACTTTTCTCAACAACTGAAATTTAGAATAGTGTGATTAAGAAAAATATGTGAACTGTTTGCAATTTCAAATTAATATTGAAATGCACAGGTTTAGAATTTTCTACAGTGAAAAGTTTTCGGAACTTCAGTGTTCAAAAAAGTATACAAAAGCTAGACGTTAAGAACGTATCCAATGAGCGAGCAAAGCGAGCATCGGATTGCGAAGCAATCCGAAATGAACTGCGAAAGCAGCTCCGGGGGTTGGCGAGCATCAGCGAGCAGGGGGCGAAGCCTCCTAGTAATATATGTTTCCATTAATTGTACTTTATTAGTATTGCACATTATTTTAGCCTAGATTTATTCCAACCAATGGGATAATTCGAAACACAGTTATTTTTTTCAATCTCTTTCAATGTGGTGCTATTCCTTTTCTGAAGGTCGTTAAATACATATTATAACTGTACCAATATCAGCATATTAAGTAACGAATGTCAAAATACTTAGTACACAATGCCAGTGGCACCTCTTACCACGATTATAAGCCTCACTGTTGTCGATTAAAGTTTGGTGGCTTTTTTACTGCCCCCGAAGCGGAATCATAGCACTTATTCGTTTCATGTAATAAAAATAAGAAAAAAGATAAAAGAAAGTCAAATGTTTCATGAAAACTTCCTTATTTATAATGGGAGTTAAAAATTAAAAAAAAAGGTTCAGATTACGGTTTGGGATGGTTATTCTTTATTGTCAAGTACATAGTGATAAGAAATTAGCATTCTTTTTACATACTTTATTTGTATATTTGACGTATATGGCTGTTTTGGGTTTTTCTCAGTTTTTTCTACCTAATCATAAATGGATAAAAAGAGTCCGTTTTAATTCTAGTTTTTGCTATGCAGTTTTGCCTATGGTACAGTAACACTAATTTTTTTATAATCATTCTAGAATCATTTTCTGGACTTGCAGTTATTTTTCAGCAATTATTTTATGGTTTTGAACATTGCATAAATAAATTTGGGGATCTATTTCATTGTCAAATTAGTTGTAAACCTAATTAATTAAGTTCTTTAGATGCAATTTTATTACTAAGTCAAGTTGCCAGGCATTTTCATACGGATAGACCACTATAGTTTTAAAATATTTTACGCTTAAACATTATTTCAAAAAGTAAGACTTGAAAGATAAAAATAGTTTCAGAATTTCCTTCATACTATGACATTAAAGTAGTATTGTTCCAGCATGGACTTAAGTCCTACCACCGGTATGCCACAGCAAACACGTGTTAAAATAACAGAGTTTGTTTGTTAAAATTAACAGAGTTTGTTTGTTAAAATAGCAGAGTTTGCTTGTTAAAATAACAGAGTTTGTTTGTTAAAACAACATTACTTAAAAATACTGAAATTTTGTTTCTTGTATATATAATAGGTGATCTGTGATGTCCGCCGACGACCAGTCCGACGAAGAGGTGGTTCCTATATTCCGTCCCTTCACAAGAGAGTCTCTCGCGGCCATCGAGGCCCGAATAGCTGAAGAAAAAGCACGCAAAGAGCATGCGAATAAAGGAGAAGATGGAGAGGACCACGCCGAGCCAGTTCATCATCAAGGCATGGATGATGAGGGACTGGAGGCTGATCCCAACCTGGAAGCCGGTATGCCTTTGCCTAAATACCTGCTCAACGTGCTCACGCCGGAGGTCACGGCCACGCCCCTTGAAGACATTGACAAGTTCTACGAAAATCAGAGGGTCAGCATTTTTTAATCATTAATTACATTATTATCATTAATTAAATTTATTTGTATTTCGTTCAGCATATTAAGGCCTGTTTAACCGATCGGCCTGTGTAGGGGCAGGGAATTGTCCTTGCATCAGAAATATCCTGGGTTCGAATCCCGCGCAAGGCATGGATTTCTCTCTCTCTGTGTTCTATGTCCTTTCTCCTTTGTGTGTGAATGTGACCCGCCCTATAAACGGGTTGTGGTTGTGTGAATGGCGTGGCAGAAGTCGAATTCCTGGTCATAGATGGCGCCACTGAAAAACAGGAACAATCGCCCCTCCACTGCCTAAACAGGCATACGACAAAAAAAAGAAAAAAGGCCTGTTTAAACGATCCAAGTTCTTGGACGAACATTGATTGAAATTGATGGAATCTTGTTTTGCTTTGAGCCTGGATCATGTAAACGATCATCCAAGTACTTGGTCCAAGTCCTTAGACGATAGTATAGCATGTTCCACTTTCCATCCAATTTTTTCCTCCCTTAACCAATCAGTTTCTTAAGTTTTGTGACGTCAACAAGCAGGCATCAGATAATGTCATTTTTTTGTCTGTTTTCATATATTTTAGTCCAAATAAATTAATCTGTTATGGTTTATTTGCGTTATTATGATTTTGTTTGAATTTATTCAGTAATTTTAAAGTGATGTAAGTATAATTTTGTAATGTTGAATATGAACAATGCGCATGCGCAAGTTTTTTTTTCGACCAATCAGTGACATTCAAGAACTTGGATAGTGTTGACGAATCATCAAATTTCTTGGAGAGAGAAATTCCTCCAATTTTTCGGATTCAAGAACATAGACTGTGTAAACAGGCCTTAACTTTTTCTTGTTGGTTTATTTAAAAGTATTTCATTTTCGTTCAATTACTAACTAAATATCCGTGGTAAATGTCAAGGCACAATGAAAAAATTTACTATCGAGTATCCTATGAGAGAAACATTTGAATCACAACACCGATTTCAATGCCTATTTCATAACATTCATAGCGATAAAATCTGATTGATTAATGTTTTTTTTATTCTAAAAATTCTCAGTATCATTGTGAATAGATTGTGCTCAATTAGCGCATTAAATTCTTAGATATAAGTGCTTTCTTCTCAGTATCTATTTATGTAGATGCTATAAAGTCTGAAAATATTTTTTAAAAAATTGGCTAGCAAAAGCATGAATTAAAGTAAAAATATTTAAAAAATAACGACTTGCAAAAGCATGAATAAAATAAAATAAACGCATAAAGAGATAAATAAAAAAAAAATAAAAGCAGACGATAAAACTGGAAGACATTTTTTTGAACAACAGAGTTGTTGGTTCTTTAATAGATTAATTTTGTTTAAGAAAAAAATTCATTTTTTATCAAATGATTGTAGAGGAAGATATTGCAAAAAACTTGAATCTAAATCTAGGAATGATGAAAAACTGGATAGAAGTAAACTTTTGAGCTAGATTGTGTCTCCTCCTGAATCGACCGTAAAATTAATGAATGAGATGCTTAAAATTTACGCCAAAAAATGTGGCATTCGACGGTACTTCGAAATTTTTGAATGGAAAGCGAAGAGATTTAGAGTGAATTTTGATCTTTGTTTTTCGTGTACTTTACAGCTTATTCCTGCTGAAATGCCAGAAATTTATAACGATGATTATGATTACTATAAAGAAAATCTCATTTCCAATTTTCAGTATGATCCACAAGATATTCCGTGTAATAACAATCGCCCTTTAGAACATTTTAATGAGAAATGGAATTCACTAAGTATTGTGAAGAAATTTAGATCTGAACGTTTCAATTGTGGTGAAATAGGACATTTCAAGAAACACTGTAGGCATCGAGATTGGGATTATGGAAAAGAGAATTACAATAGAAGTTGGAATTATATTAATCCCCAATCCGACTATAAAGATATATCGCCAAATGTTTCCCGAAAAGTACCAAATTCCTTTATTGAAACAACAGTTAATTCGAAGGACACAGAGTCAAGTTGGCTTAATATTGGTTATATTAAGTGGCACTAAGTCTGGAAATGTTGCCAAGAGTAATTCTGAAAGAAGCCCATCGACTTCCAAAAGAACAATAGTCTCGCCAACAGTTGTACCAGAAGAAATGGAACCAATTACTAAAGTAAATAGGAACATGATCATGGATTGGGAAGAAAATATTTTTAAAGAAGTGTCTAATTGGATTTCTCCAAGTTTTGAAGAGTATAAAATAAAAAGAAATGAAGCATACTTTCGTACAGAATATGAAAAATTTGATGAAATCATAGTGAAAAGTGTTAGGAATATTTTTATAGAGGATCGGAAGGAACAACAACAAATAGTAGGAGCAGAAAAAGATATGATGTTGGAAGTTAGTCCATGCGTATTAAACACGGAAATAGAAAGGGCAGTACCAAAAAACGAATTGTTTGACGAAGTTTCTAGAGAGATAGTAAAGGTGGTAGAAGAAAAGGAATGTCAAATTATTCAAGTAAAAGTTGCGACAAAAAATGAAGAAAAGGATGATTGCCAAGTAAATCGAGTCCGTTCTGGGGTAGAAACTGTAGAAGAAGAAATAGCACTGCCAAAGTGCCAGGAAGGAGCATCTTATGTAGATTCTTTTTGGACGAAAAATTGTGAAATAGTTTTGGTTGAAAATGAAAAAGTTTGCCAGAAAGGAGAAAATGTAAGAACTGAAAGGATTTTGGAAGTAAAATATAGTAAAATTCATGTTAGTACTGAATCATCAGTTATGGAAGAAGTGATGAAGATTGATTCTAATAAAGGTAGCAAAAGTTTGCCATAGATTGTCGGTAACAAAGTGGGGCTAAGGCATTAGTTACAGAGAAACATAAAAGATTTTCGAGTAAAATAGTATTGAATAGTACTGAGGTGATTTTAATTATAGACTATGCCAACCTTTATCTATCAAAAGGTACCTGTCGATGGAATTAGGTTAACATGTCTTATATACTAGTGATTTGGTATTTAATATTTGTAGTGGTAGTTACATCACATTACTCCCCTTCCAGAATTTTATCTGTGATAGAATTCGATGAATGAATACCGCTAGTTGATTTATGCAATGTATTTATTTATATCGTAATTGCTCATTTTTATTTTTTTTATTTTTTTTTATAGCATTTCGCTCATTTTTTTTTTTTTTCTTCATTTTTGTTTATTGACCGGGAGAATTTATTTACTTCACCGGATTTTTTTTTTCTTTTAGCAGTATTTTTTTAAGCAAATCAACTGCTTAATGTGGACTATCTATGAATATTGGCAAGTTCTTATCACGCCCGGGTCACCATTTGCGCTGATTTTAATTACAGACTATGCCAACCTTCAACTAGCGAAAGGTACCTCTAGATAGATTCAAGTTAACATGTCTTATATACTAGTGATTTGGTATTTAATATCTGTAGTGGTAGTTACACCACAGTACTAAAGATAAAATTGAAACCAAAGTGGTTAACTTGCCGTGTAGGAATGAAAAATTTTGTGCAAGAAAGAAAATGCCACTCAACGCTAAACAAATAAAACTCCTTCATAAAGAAGAGAACTTTGGTAGGAATGGAAGTGTCAAGAAAATGAATAGACGGCGAATAATTAATGCGAAAAGGAAACAAAAAATATACTTTGATAGAATTAGGATTATGCAAAGAGTAAAACTAAAAGAGTCGCCAAAGATTATTGACGATAAATTTATCCATACACGATTGAAACTAAATCACAAACGATTTCAAGGAAAATTAAAGCTCTTGCGAATGAAGGTTAAGATGAAAACATTAAGAGCCAAATGTAATTTTGATCATGGAACCAAAGCGAACAAGTATAAGTGCAAAAGATATTTGCGATATTAGAAAAATTACAGTGCTAATAAAGTAAGATTGAAAGAAAAGTTCAGTCATTGGCTCAAGAAATGGAAATCCACTGTACTTGGCACAATTGGTAAAACTTGCCAGAAAATTAATCACTGGAAGTTTAGGAAACGAATTGTAGTGATAACGAAAAAAAAGTTGGAGATAATTGGAGAAATGGAATCTTGGAATTGGAAATCTAGAAAATTTTGGAAAAGGAAAAAAAGGAATTGGAAAAGATAATTTTAAAAAAAAAAATTCGCAGAGTAATGCAAAGAAACCATATTTCGAAAAAGAAAAGAAATTCTATTGTAAAATATGATAAACATTCCCTTATAGACTGGGACTTGATAAAGAAAAGTACATTCTTAATTTGGGACCTGATTCTGAAACCAAAACCAAACCTTCCATAAAGATAGTACCAAAAACTGGTGAAAGAATATTAAAATCTCCCACAGAAGTCATGTCATCTCGAAATTCTCCAATTGGGTATAGTACAGTCTACGTCACAGGTCGTGTTATTCCTACTAAATTTAACTAGTAAACAGCATTTTCTGCGAACCTGATTTCTAGCAACAAGTAAACAATAAATGAAGTATGTTGTTATAAGTCGCTACTCGGCAGGTTGGAATTGTATTAGTCTAGTTCCTTTTGAAATAATTTATTTTGTTGTTTTATCTAAGTTTATGAATTTAGTAAACATATTTAAAACTCAGCTTATTAATTAAACTAAAAGGTAAATGTTATTCCTAGTAAAATTTTCGAAGTGGAAGTAGTGTTTTTTTCATATTATACCCAATTGCCCCAAATTTGACAAACGTTTTAAGAGTAGAAGTAAAAATAATAATGAAAATATAATCTTTAAAATCTTTAATCGACAAACGATAGTAGTAAAGTAAAACGATAATTAAAACTTAGGTTTGTTGTTATTAAACTAGAAAACTAAAATAGTTTAAATATTATTTGGAAGAAAGGTTTTGTTGATTATTTCACTTCAAATGATTTTTATTTAAATAATAATTTTTTTTATTTCTGTAGTTCTATTGCTTGTTTTAAAGATAATTTATATAAGTATAAATATTATGTTGTGATATTCTGTACAGATTAGTCTTATTTCTTTATTCATATGTATGATTTATTTATTTTTTAAAACTAACTCGTAAAGAAATTAGTTGCTATTAAAGTTTGAAGTGAAGTTTTAAATTAAGCTGGAAATATAAAATAAAAATATATAGAAGGTTTTGAAATTGTACCAGTTAAGCTTAATTTAAAAAAATTGTTTAAAATTATTACTCTTGAAAATGAAACATAGGTGCTAAGCGAATATGTTAGCAGAAGAAAGTGCTAGTGTTCTTGAATTATGTTATTTGTTTAAATTAAGATGCATAAATATTAATAAGAGTGAGTTAGGATCTAATTATGTGAAATTTAAAAGTGTTAAGTATTTTGTTTGGTTTTAAAACTAGTGACATCAAGATAAAAATAAGCATTTTGATAAAAATAAAAAAAAAAGATCTAGTTAGCTTCAATCTTTAGATATTGTTGTATGTTTGTAAATAGTTATATTTATTTGTATTTATTTTATGTGAAGTTAAATTATAATATTTATTTACATTCTAATTTTATTTTGAATATTTTAGTTTGACATCTAAATTGAGTTACAAGTGAATTGTCTACTAATTTTTACTGCAAGAGTCTAAAAATAATTTAGCAATTTTAAGTTTTAAAGTTAATTATTATACATCACTTCTAATGGAAAAATTGTACCTTGCATTTAATTTGACAATTAGAAAATTTAATTTGAAAAGTGAAATGTTTTGATTATAACATAATGCATTGGTTTCAACCTAAAGCTTAAAGAAGTACACAAATAAATTCATAAATAACTTTTCCTTTGTTTTTCATGGAAAAGTTCTTCCAAGGGGAACATTCTTTAAGTTTTATCTTATGCCAAATTGTTTTAAACTTGTTAATACTCCTTAGTTTGGCTGGAACATTTTTGCTCAATCGCCAATAATAAATATCTATTTGTTTTGAATTAACGACTGTTTTGTAAATATTTTTGATTCTGATGCAGTGAGGTTGCAGGAATAACATTTCCCTTCTATCTTCCGTTGAAAAATAATGGAATGTTGAAGTTTAGAACTATTTTTTTTTAATTTTGCGGTTGCCTTACTCTTAATGTATGGCCTAACTGCTTGAAAAAGTGTTCTTTTCCGCAATGAGGCCTCACGCGCTACTTCATCAAGAACTGATACAATCATGTTTTAAATATCTACTTATAAAAAGAAACTGGCTCTTTTGTTTATTTTAAACACGAAGTTTACTTTTTAACTATAGATAAGATAATTTCGATCATAAAAACAGCACCTCAAAATTTGACAAAACTGTATTATAGACAACTACAAAGTTGTCTCTGGGAATATATGCAATCAACATAATTCATTACGTGAGAAAAGTGCATTAATAATAAATAAATATATTTGCCGACAGGCTAATTTAACTTCAGTTAAAAGAGAAGAAACACAAATTTGTTTTAAGAAATGCTAAAAGTATTTAAATTAACTTCGTAAAAATTATAATGTAAAGAGCAAATATATTTAAATTACGTGTCTTCCTATCATGTATGGTCACTCTAAAATAAATTGTAGACATTAAACTATATTTGGAATTAGAGGCTTTAAGTAATTAGGCAAAACGTTTACCGATACTATTGTTTTCTGCGCTGAACTCACGTTCCTGGGAACGATAGATAGGTCCACCCTATAAACTGGTGTCACGTATGGGTGTGGAAAAAATCGAATTCTTGGCCATAGATGGCGCCACTGTTAAACAAGAGCAGTCACACCCCCAGTGGTTTAATGGTCCTACGACAACAACGTTGTTCTCTGTTTTTATCAAATATACTTGACAATTTGAAGACCCTTGGTATAGAACGATTTATATATTGACCCTGATGAAAGATTCATTGATGTTATCTTCTTCAGCATTCCAAATTTAACAATAGAAAATGACATTAAATCTTAAAATTTGAAACATACTGAAACCACCAATAATCAGTGCAAATTACTTTAAATGTCTAAAATATTTTACAATTTTATTTATTTCGATCAAATTACCCAGCTTTTATTTTATCTTTTCTTTTGCATTTCAGACATTCGTAGTTGTTAGTAAAGGAAAAGACATCTTTAGGTTTAGTGCGACCAACGCCCTGTACCTGTTGAGCCCTTTCAATCCAATCCGTCGAGTGGCTATTTACTTACTGGTCCATCCTGTCTTCAGCTTCTTTGTCATTACCACGATCCTCACTAATTGCATACTCATGACATTTCCTAGTAACCCTACAATTGAAGCATCAGAGTAAGTACATAAATACTCAAATTTTCAAACCTCAATCAACGTCACTCATTTTTTTTTCATATAAATATATTTCATCATTAGAGTGATAACATGTGATAAATGTATTGCCTAATACTATCTTGATATGAAATTTTTTTCTTCCAAGAGTTCTAACATTAAGAACAAAATATTTTGCTTAAATTACTTTTTAGTTATTTTCATAGCTGTTTAACGTAATTTGAATGCACATTGTTCAGAGATGAAATTATAAAAGAGATTGGCAAAATATTAAATGCGATAAACAAGTCGGAGAAATTGAACTCCTCCATATATGCAGAACAGAAATTTCGATTATTCGAAACTTAAATTGCGAAATCTTCGAAAGAGGGCTATCAGTTCTTCTTGGAAAATAAAAAAAAACATTTTTTTGCATTAATTATGCATTAAAATTAGAGAACAGGCATTAAACTAACCAATTTTATCGCAGATTACTCTATTATTATACGATTCTACGCTGTTTCTAAGGACACAAGGCAAGCTCACCAGTCATTTATCTTTTGAGAATTAAGTCAGGAAGGTCTTTCGTTTGTCAAGAGAGTACCGTAAGGGATCAAAGCGCATTTTGTCTCAAAACCTCACGGATAGATGGCAGCACCACTCATTCTTAAGGTCACTCCCATGATTTAGACATTGATCTGAAGGGTATCCTTGTATCCCAGATCCCTGTATCCATGATGCTGCTCAGCGACCTGCCACGGAACTTTCGATTCCACAGATTTCACGAGCGCGTATGGGATGGGTCTAATAAGGCCTGGTTTCTTAGGACAAGCGCCTTATCTGGGCGTCAGCGTTAAGTTGACGTTACACTGACGCCAACAAAATACTGGTTTGTTAGCCCAAGGCCTGGTTTCTTAGGAGAAGCGTCTTAACTGGGCATCAGCGTTAAGTTGATATAATTTTGACGCCATAAAAATTCCTTTCTATTAGCTCAGCCTGAGCAGTCGGTCCAACACAGACATTATCTTGCATTGCGCATGCGTTAATAACGTAAACAAATATTTATTTTCAATTTGTATTGATTTTGTGATTGTCGACCAATGCTTTAAAAAACAAATGATGACTTTGCTTAGCTAAATGAAGAAGAAGAGGAAAAAGAAGCTATGTTTAATGTTAAAATTAAAATCTTGGCTGATTCCAATGCTCTGTTGTTGGGTGTTGTCCGCCATTGCTTCTGCTGTTAACGTCACGCTGTAATCCATCTGCAGTTGATTTGGACGGCAGTTGTCGTTCAAGCTGAGCGTTCCATGACGTATGCTGTCAAACTCATAAATTAACCAATCAGAGGTAAACGTTCGTTTCTAGCTGACGCCGACGTTTCCTAAGAAACCAGGCCTTCAGTGGAGCCGAGGATCGAACCCCAGTTCCTCCCAACTGGAGTCAGATTCCGTAACCTCTGGGTTACCGATACCCATTCCATTTTATGGAAGGATAACGTTTCTTCTTAACTATTAATTATCTACTGATTTTTCTCATTTTAAGTAACACTGAATAAATAGTGAGCAAAAGTAGACTTTTGGGTCGAAAAAAGTTTGAGGATTCTATATTAATATGAATGAATTGTATTTCTTGCTGTCGATATTATTCTCAGCTTAGTGTTATTAAATATGCTTCATTTAAACATTTCTTTTGTAAAAAAAAATTCATGGTAAAATGTTTAAGAAATAATTTTTTTTTTTTTTTAAAAAAAGAAAGAAAGTATTATGGAACTATATCGAATCCATAATTTGTCTTAATCTCCCTACGGCAAAAAAAACTCAACCACGAATTTTCATGATTAATATTTATGAATGCATGATAAGTTTAGGCGCATAGCAAAATCAATTGCTCTATTTCGAATTGTGAAAAAGTACGAATTATCTCGATGAAAGAATTATAAACTGCTCAAGGATTATGGATGAAGTTTTACATTCAATATAAATGCACAAAAATGATATAGCAATATTATTCTAATGTTTTTTTTTTTCATTTCTTTCGCATGCATTTTATTTGTATGCATTAGAACAAAACTTATTTTATTACGATTAGAATCCATTTGAAACCATTTGCACGAAAAAACCGATAGCGACTAATGTAGAAAAAAGTGGCATCCCTCGCTCTTCTACCATCTATTAAAAACGTTTCACTTTGAAAACATAATATTTAGATGCAAATGTACTAGTAACCAAGGCAAAATAGATTATGTTTCGAACAAGCAGTGGCACTACAACTACTTTTTTTTTTATAAATTCTATACAATTTTTAGCACTTCAAAATGAATCTTTTTGCAAAATTAATAATAGCTACCTTTTTGTTTTGAGTTTTAAAATCTTTTTATCACGTGCAAAATAAAAGACAGTGCAAAACTGAAAATAATTGGTTATCATATGTTAAAATGATGCATATGTTAAAATGATGCATATGTTGAAATGATGCATATCGATATTTTGCGCTATTAAAATAAGTGTGCATGAAATGTAACGTTGATTTCAGCTTTTGAAATTCATATATGTTAATTAATACAAATTTCAAAAAATAAAACTTTACTGAGAAAAGATTTTCTGGTAAAGTTATCGTACTCTATGGTAATGACATTTCTGTAAGAAGAAAAAAAACTTGACTCTGATTAATAAAGCCAAAATAAACTATATTTAAACCATTCATTTGGCAATTTTTCCGTTCATTTAGAAACGGTTAACCGGAAACTCTGGGTCTCAAAATTACAGTTCGTATTACCATACATTTAGTTTAAATACAAAACTAAAAAGTTAATTTAACTGAATATAAGATTTCAATGCCATGCTGTAAGGTATGATTAAACTACCGAATTTAACCACATTTATTATAAAACTACATTTCTTTTGTTAAATTACCAAACATCATTAAAACGCTTGATAAAAACAACCGAGCTTTATGTTGCTGCATAGTGCCAGGAACACTGTAAATTTTACCATATTCTGGAAATTTAAATGAATAAGTTCATAAAAACAACCAAAATGTTAACTAAATTGTGAATTATCGATTGGATACGTAAATAAATTTATTACTAGCTAAAAAAATTTTTTAACTCTCGGAACTCTTGTTTTCCTCCCATGGAAGTCTAGGGCTCCATGAAACACTTTTTGAGAATCACTAATCTAAATTATCATAATAAAATTTCAAAATTTCACCACTTCTATCAAATTCTATAGCATATTTTAAAAAAATATTTTTTTGTTAATATAACCAAACATCATTATTAAAGCTCTTCGGTAAAAGTTACCGTGTTTTCCGTTGCTTCCAAAGTGCCAGAAAGACAGTAAATTTAAACATATTCTGGAATTTTAAATGAATAAGTTCTTATATACAACCTTCTTATACAACCGAAGTATTAAATAAATTGTGGATTGTGGAATGGATGCAAATATATATTTTTTACTGGCTTTCAAAAAATTTAACTCTCGGAACTCTTTTACTCCTTCCATAGAACCCAAGGGTTCCACGGATCACCTTTTAGAACCACTACTCTATCATAATAAAATTACCAAATCTTACCACAGATTCCAAATTTTGTCAATTATTATAAGACCATATTTTATTGTTGACTTTTCCTCATCGGTAAAAATTACTGAGCTTTCTGGGGAGTTGAACCCTAAGGTTCCACGGATCACCTTTTCAGAACCACTACTCTATCATAATAAAATTACCAAATCTTACCACAGATACCAAATTTTGTCAATTATTATAAAACCATATTTTATTGTTAACTTTTTCTCATTGGTGAAAATTACTGAGCTTTCTGGGGGGTTGAACCCTAGGGTTCTACGGATCACCTTTTTAGAACCACTACTCTATCATAATAAAATTACCAAATCTTACTACAGATACCAAATTTTGTTAATTATTATAAAACCATATTTTATTGTTAACTTTTCTTCATTGGTAAAAATTACTGAGCTTTCTGGGGTTCCCATAGTGCCAGAAACACAGTAAACTTTATCATATTCTGGTAGTTAACAGCAATACTTTTTTCTCAGCGCGCCATCATACCAATCAATTAGTTTCATGTTCTTTTTGTTTTCCTTCTTTTCAGAATTTGGTTCACTTTAATATATACTTGTGAGTCCATCATCAAAATGTTAGCTAGAGGATTCATTCTAGAATCCTTCACATATCTTCGGGATCCTTGGAATTGGCTCGATTTTGTAGTTATTTCTTTAGCGTAAGTAAAATCCTACTTTGAAAATGCAATATTTATTTTACATTTAAAACTAAATTGTTTAGACAACAAATAAATTTATAGTGTCTTGTGTATAATTTATAATTTAAAATTTTCGTATTTTTAACATGATTGAGATATAAACTATGATTTATTTAAATTTATTATTATTTTTTTGTTTAATTTTATATTCAGTTAATTAGATGTTTTTATGTAACGCTTAGTGAATTAGCTGGGCAAACTTGCATGAAATTTAAACGGCAATTTATAATTTGAACTTTTTTTTTTTACATTACGTTCAGTTAACTAGTTGTGCTTGCTTTAGATCTAAACATTTAGTTAATCATCTGCTGTGTAGCTATTAACTATCGTTGGTAACTTTTTTTGCTTTATCGATTGCCAACCTAATTTATATAATTGACTGTTATTTTTTTAGTGACAGTTATTGTTTAATAAATATAGGGTGTCCCAAAATTTGTGTAAAAATTAATTTTGATTGAAAACATAGGTTTTTAAATTAAAACTCTGACTTTTTTTATATTGTTCTCAAGTACACAATGTACAGATTTTGTACAGAACAGCAGGTTGAGATAATGGCCTCCACAGATTTTCAAGTACAGAGGCAATCTTTTTTTTTTAATGATAGTTTTGCATAAATGTGTCTGAATTTCGTCGATATAGTATGCAATATTTCTTCCTTCAAACGCGTATGTGGTTAGATTGACTTATTAGAATCGCGCAATATTTCCTTCCTAAGCATTAAAGTAATAACTAAATAAAATAACAACTAAATCCGTGATAAAAGTCCTATGGTGATAATTTCTATGATTTGCACGCCAAATCTGATGACCAAAAAGGGAAATTTTACACTCAGGGAGTGCTCAACAATATTCCGATAATTACTAAACAATAAAAACGTGTTGTTTTTTCGTCTACTATCTGTTGCTGAAGTGCCAGCTATCACTCTGGGGAAAAAATTCTGTTGGTAGCATTTTATTGTTAGAAAAATAAATTCTTTCACAAAATTCAAATCTTGCGCAGGTTTTGAAACACTCTTTATTTATTACTTGAATGACATTTTTCTGAATTATTAAACTTAAGTTTCCTATTTCAGATATACCACAATGTTAGTAGATTTAGGAAACCTCAGCGCCTTGAGAACATTTCGCGTATTTAGAGCCTTAAAAACGGTAGCTATTGTTCCAGGTAAGTTTAAATTAGTTAAATACCCTTATCAACTTTTATTTAATATAAATTTTTACCATATGCAAAACTTTTCATTTATAGTTTAAAAATATGTTTATGGAATTTAAAGATTTCTTTACTGTACTTTATACTGGATTATACAAAAGAAGGGATCTAATTTAATTAACTGGTGTTTTTACGAAATCTTTGGAAATTGAATATGAACAGTCCACATACCAAAAGGAACGAGGGAGCTCCAAAATTTTGTTTACCACTTTCTTATAGCGCATTTTAATCACATAAGCTAAGGGCAGCGGTTGCGTCAATGCCGTGATTGTTTTGCATCTAACCACTTTCAATAAAGGTGGACGCAGTAACTTCCTCTTACAATTGATATGATTATTTAGACAATTCATACGCAATTTATGCTTTATTAAATGCAAATTAATTAAATTTTGTCCATAGTTTTGCCCAACTCTTCTTTTTTTTAAGCATTTAAAAGGAAAAGGAAATACTTAATTGTTTCGTTTATGGAATATAAAGCAATTCTGTTTAGTATATTGATAATATGAAATTGAGTTTTAAATCCAGTTCGCTATTTATATTATACTAATAATCTACACTCTTTGAAATAAAATTTTAATTTTTGACGATCCTTAAGCTGTATTCTGCATCTTTTTTTAAACTGCTCATCTTGAAATAAGTTGATTTTTGCCATCTCGCAATTATTCGACGTAATTTCCTTGAATAAATACACATATAGAGTTTGAAGTAGTTTCCAAAACAAACTGCGTACACAACTGGCTTACAGCGACTTGGGTAAGCCCCCTACAAGATTCAAAAAGCCGTCCTATCTTAAATTTAACACAATTTCTTTAAAATTATAATATAAAACAGGAACACAATGAAGATACATCCAGGTGTTTATAATCATTCATTTTATTTTGATTTATTTTGATTTATATATATTAATTTAAATTATTTTAATATCAATTAATAAGGAATTAATGACTGCGATTGAAAGATGGAATTTATAAATTTGAGAATTATTTTGTGCAGTGTGTTTTATACCTTTCGAAAATTTCACAATTTTAATTAAGTGATATACTAGTAGTAGACTTCACTTTAAAGAGATTATTTGTTCTTTTCAAGTTGAAATTCCTTGTTTAAATTTTTAGTTAATATTGAAAAAAAATTTTTCGCAGTAATTGCTTTTCGAGAATCCAAACCTACAAATGTTTTGTAAAGGTTAATGGAAGCAATATGCTATGTTTGAAAATTGATTCATAACAGATGAAAAATTGAGGTTTCGTTTTTCCCTCTAACATTCCTTTAAAAATGAGCTTATAATAATGCTTAACATATTATTTTTTTTAATGATAGACTTTTAATTTGTAGTATGAACTTAAATAGGTATATGGTTAAATCTGAAGAAATATTCATGCAAAAATATAAACCTAAATCACAGAAATAGAGATAAAAACATGGTTATTAAGAAGTATTGTAATTTTGCTGCAAATTTCTGACCGTGATTAGACTTGGTTTTGATGTCTGATTATGAAGTTTAAGCAAATATCAGAACCATATGTCTAAAACAGCTTAAAGAAAAATATTTTATGTTTTCCGTTAATTATTTTATTACTACTATAATTCACCTGGTTAAGTAATACTATATTTTGTTTACCTTTCTCTTTTTTTCACACTTTCAAAACTTAATAAAGAAAATTAATTTTATAAACTTAATTGAATATATAATTTTTTAAGAATTGTTTTCTTAATTGTTTTGATTAATAAATTAGAATTTAAATGAAGTAATACAATAATTACCGATTGATATTCTTTAATTAATTTCTACTTATAACGTATTCATTTATATCTCACCAGTTTGCTTAAAGTTGTAGCAATCTATATTGACTATAAAATTGCATTTTTATTGTTTCTTTGATTTTGAGGAATTTAAGCATTTTTTTTTTAAATATTATAAATTTCACTCATTTGAATTAAAAATATAGGTGTTATAGAAGAAGCAATATGTACGTATAGCAAATTGGTCATATACTTTTAAATTAAATAGAATATTCTTTTTGCAATATTTCTGTAAGTATTTCTCTTCAATTATTTTATAAATTCAATCATTTTGTCTTTTATCACTCATATAGGTTTAAAGACCATCGTAGGAGCTGTTATTGAATCTGTAAAGAATCTGAAAGATGTGATTATCTTAACATGTTTTTCTCTGTCAATATTTGCCTTATTAGGGTTGCAAATTTATATGGGTGTTTTAACGCATAAATGCATAAAAGTCACGCCGTGGCAAGAAGAAAATCTTCAAGAAGTAATTACTACACCAGAGTTTAAAGTTTATGCAGATAATATCTGTAAGTAATACTATATTTTGTTTTCCTTTCTCTTTTTTTCGCACTTTTAAAACTTAATAAAGAAATTAATTTTATAAACTTAATTTACTCTATAATTTTCCAAGAATTGTTTTCTTAATTATTTTGATTAATAAATTAGAATTTTAATGAAATAATACAAAAATAAAATATGAAAATGATTTAGTCTGTTTTGTGGATATGTATTAACAATTCAATGATTTTTAAAAACTGATATTTGTATTTAAAATTAATTAATTAACTTAACATAATTAATTAACCTTACCTATCTTAATTCCTCAAAAAAAATTGACTGTTTTTTGACAAAATTTCTCAATAGTTTTGTGATTAGCTAACAACCGGATCCATTCATTCAAGAATTTTTGTAAACATTTACATGATCCCTATTTTCTAAGAAAAAGAACTTATTTTGTTATAAAATCTAAAAATATAAAGAAAATGAAAAATTGCATATTTTATCTTACACAATGGCAAATATTTTAAATATATTTCTATACAAATCATTACAATACAAACGAACGTAGATTTGGGGATAACTATAAAGTTTTAAGAGATAATGTTGGTTTCAAAAATTTCAAACAAAAAAAATCCAATTTAAAGAAATTTAAATTTTAATATAAAAAAAAACACTAAACATACTTAAAATTTCAAATACGATTCACTGCAAAATGAAGGCTGTCAAACTTGATGACGATCACAGGTTACCCACTGGCAAAATGGCTATTGTCTAATTTTTTTGGCAAAAAAAAAACTTTATTTAGTTTTCATCTTAGACAGTTTTAACTGTTAATCCTGAACTGCTCGTTACACAATTTCGCAGACATATTTGAATGCAGCTCAGACACATCCTGTGCAAATTCTTTTGATGACTGAATAGACATTGAACAGCCAATCGAGATTAATATTAATATTTTCGGATTGGTACAATGGTGTTTGATGGAGATTGTAAGTTGCATCATACACCCGTTTCATATTCACAAGTTCATACATGAAATATGATTTGAAAGCTAGACTTTTTTTTTAAATTTTCATGAATAGTGAATGCATCATTTATATTGCGTGGAAGACAGTCTACGGTCTTGTGCAAGTTATTGCGTACGCTGACAATGGATCCTTTTATCCCTAATTGGTGATCAACACCTAGTTCCCGTATTTGCATGAAAGGGTTTCAGAGAGTCACCATTCGCTCTTCGGTAGGGTTCAATTCTCTCAACTACTTAGGTACTTTTGTGAGGGACGGGCTTCATGCTTGTGTTTGCGAACGGAATTCTTTTGTTTTTCCGTTTGCGTGCAACGTTTAAAGTATTCCCGTCTACGTTCTTTGACTTGGCTTTTTCAGCCTCGGTAAGTTCAGGCCTTAGCATCGTTTTTTTTTCCTGCTTCAAATCTAACTTTTGGGACCTTGTCAATCAGTTTGGATCCTCTTTATTTGTGATATTAACCTGAATTAGTATTGAAAACCTTATAGTTTAACTGTAAGTTAGAATTTCTGATTCTTAAGTAAAACAATAAAAACAAAAATATCGTTCAAATGATGAAATTCTCTCTTGTTCACAACTCAAGCAGTATTTATGATATCTCTCTGGTCCCATATATCTCAAAAATAAACTCACCAACTTAATGCATAAAAAAATTAAAAGTGAAAAAAATAATTCTAAGAAAATGTCAAACAGCAGCAGTCGCCATAGCAACGCATGCGCACTGTTTACTATTACTCTTAATTTCTGCATTTGAAAAGTGCGGACGACATGAAATCCAAACCAAGACTCATTTTGCCAATGGGTAATATCAAAATAATATCAGAATAGAATGATATAGAATAGCAGAATAGAATGGTATATAATAACAGAAAAGAATAGTATAGATTATCACAATTATATAGAATATTAGAATAATATAGAATAGTCGAGAATAGCAGAATTAAGCAATTTAAAGCTATCAGAATAAATCCGAGATATCAAAATAAATAAGAGAAAGAAAGTCTTAAAAAACTTTTCGTATGCTCATCTGATACTCAAAATGTTATTCTTGAAGACGTGGTTCTTTAAAAAGTAATACACTGATCTTACTATACTTTCGAATACTTCTATTCTAAATTGACTAGGTATTGAACACATGATTTTTTTTCTCCCTGAGCAATCTTCTTATAAAGCAATATACAGGACCAAAAACTACCGAAATTCTTTTTATTTTATTGCATACTTCTGTGCCAAAAATTCAAATATCCATTTTAAGCAATAAATTCTCTTGATATTTATTCAATTTTATTTAGAAGTGTAAAAAATTTCAATAAATTTGAGCATTAAATTTTAAGAGTTCGTATTCCAAGAGAGGATGCTTTTTCTAAGAAAATTTTAAAAATCAACTTTCTGCAACTAAATTTTTTAACATTTTATATGAAACGTTTAAAAAATATTGTTCTTTCATGTACTTAAAAATTCAGTACGGTAAATATTTAATTGTATATCTGAAAATATGCTTTTCTTTTATCTATAACAATCCATGCAAACCCTTTAAAAATTTTAAATTAAAATAAAAATAACTAATATTCACCGAAATGTATATCAATATTTTATTTTTGAAATGTAGTATAATATAACAGTTACCGTTTCATTTTTACGATTCTTCTCCTTTTTATTCCAGCTAATCAATATGTTTTGGACGGTCAATACGAACCAAAACTCTGTCGACCAAATGCAGGGTATGAAAAATCAATTATCTTAATATCTTTTTTATGCAATTATATTTAATTGTCAATAGATGGTACAAAAACCTCACTTTTCCTTGCTTTTAAACAAAAATATATGTTTTTGATGTTTTTTGGAAATAGTGGGCAGACATTATCATATTAAACATTTTAGTTTTTATGTAAATTGAAAAAAAAGGTATTTAGTCTAATTGGTTTTATTGAGAACATAAAAGTTGTTCGATTTTTTTTTTAATTTGATAAAAGATATTACTTGTTGATATATGAGTTTTTTTATAACTGAAAAGTTTTTCTTGAAATATTAATAAAAAAGTCACATTATTAATCCCTGTATTAATACTTAATGGATATCTTATATTAATACATTAAGTATCCATAGAAATAAAACAGGATTTTTTCTACGATATAAGGAACAGTTATTTCTGAACAGAATGTTTCAGAAAGAGAATAATTTAAGCCGAGGTCTGAAAAAAATTATAAAATATCAGTTTTAAAAAGAAGTAAGCGAATTTTTTTAACGAATTTTTAAAAGAGGCAGGGGGTTAAAACAGCAAAAAACAATAAAACCAGTATAATCAGAACTAATTATTATTTAATTACAATCTTATTATTCGAATCTACAATATTTCCCATTAGCAAAATTTTGAGCAATTGATGTTTATCATTATCATCTTACAATGCCATTTATTAATAATGAAAATTAATATTCTTTACTCCAAAATCAGCACGTATTATGGATCAAGTTTGAGGTAACGCATTTGTTTTTGGTTTTTGTGCTATATCATAATTTAAATTCAGGTTAATCACGTTATAAAGTGATAATCAAAGTAAAGTTAAATTATAGTGATATTATGACATATTCGACGTGATTTTATAATCACGTGTGTGCTTTATGCTTCACCGTGATTCGTGTTGAGATAAACTGTGTTTTGAACATCTTTGGTTCACGCATTTAAGCAGTTGTTGTAGAAATTAATTACCTCACATAACTTCTTCGAATGCTCAAATCGTTTTATTAAAATCGTGAGAGCTCTGCCAGGGGGCGCTGTATCACCTTAACAGTATTAATACAATTATCAATGAACATAAATAAAATAAAAAAATACTGACCGTGAAAAAAATACATTTTAATTAACTGAGGCTTTTGTTTAAAAGGCGTTCCGAAAATCATTGCTTTCCAGCTATAAAAAACCTTTTTCTAATACTTCATGTTTAGTACAAAATGTCTATGTTCACTTGCATGCATTAAGTGCATATATTCACTTATTTCATCTACAAAACTGAAGTTACTTTTGGTGTTTTTTAAAACTGTAAAAGTAATTTAACCGTTAACGTTAAGAAATCGTTAACACTAGTAATTAAACGTTAGCATTAGGAAGTGAGACGAGTTTCAGATCATTAACAGACAACAACTGTTAAGTTTTATTTTCAAACAAAACGTGAAATGAAAAATTGCTATTTTTTTTTGGCTATGTTGAATATGCATTTATAGGAAGGCTTTATCATTTTTGTCATATAAATATTGTGCATGCTGTTACATGCATGTTCTTCATAGTAATTTATGCATAAATATATAGCTTACATCATGCAAATTTTAAAGAAAATTTCTATAACCAAGAGTTTTTAAAAAAGTGGGGAATATTATTTATAAGGAGTTTTAAAACTTTAAGCTCTCAGTCCAAAACTTCACGTGCCCATTTACTCTTCTTTTAAAGTGCTAAAATATTTTTAGCATTTCTGAGCATGCATAAAACTCATTTTTGAGCTTCTCATTATGGTTATCAAATTCTAATTATTTTCACCAAAAAAAGTAACTGTTTTTAAAAAATGAATTTCTTTATGAAGTGAAAATAATTCGACTAATTTCTATAATTCCTCAAAATCAAGTTACTTTTTCCAGTGGAAGTATGATATCCTAATAAAAATAGGATATTCTTACAACTTTCTATTATATTGAATTATTAAAATAACACTACTAATGAAAGTTAAGCAACTTGGGGAAATTAGGATAGCTCAATAATCCCAGATAATCGAAATATATATATATATATATATATAAACTGCTGTTTGTAGAAAATGCAACACCATGAAGGAATCATCAGAATCAAATGAAATTCGCAGCAAATGTCAATTATAGGATATTATGCAAATTAATAAAGTTTCAGAGCCATCGCGCGTGCGTGGCGCGCGCAGCGCCCTCTGAATTGATGCTGAAAGCGTATAAATAAAGTGCTGTAGCGGGACGTTGAAAATAGTCTATGATTATTTGTTAGTGGCAAACGTTTAGTGAGACCTGAGTATGCCTCCACGACGGAAGAATAAGAAATTNAGGGCGCTGCGCGCGCCACGCACGCGCGATGGCTCTGAAACTTTATTAATTTGCATAATATCCTATAATTGACATTTGCTGCGAATTTCATTTGATTCTGATGATTCCTTCATGGTGTTGCATTTTCTACAAACAGCAGTTTATATATATATCACGACTAATACAATAAAAACAGAAATAGAAGTAACACAAAAATTTAACCCATAATTCTAATGCAATAACAAGTATTTCTAATAATATGAAAAAATTAAGTTTTGTGCTCAGTCTGTCTGAAAAGTTTGACTAGAATGTTCCTAATGTCAACAATTATCCAATTCAATCGCAATTAGAGAGAAAAAGTTCATCTCGACAAGAATTGAACTTTGAATTTCGAATTATCGAGCAATTAACTAAGAAAATGGCATTTACTTTTACGTACATTAGATTACTGTTTATTTTTAAAGAAAAACCTAAAATAATACCTTTTTTTGCAGCCTGTGTCCGCCAAATTACACATGTCTGCAGGGTTTCGGAATGAATCCAAATTATGGGTACACGAACTTTGATACGTTTGGTTCTGCTCTGCTCTCTTCTTTTCGATTAATGACACAAGACTTTTGGGAAAATTTATATCAGTGTGTAAGTATAAGTTTCATTTTATATACTTAATTAAAATTTTAGATAAATTAGTCAACTTTGGCTGAACTAGTTGCTCCACTACTCCTAACTGCTTGGTAATATAGCATATTTCGGTTAGAAGGCATTTTAGGAATAACTTAAAATCTGAAAATTTCAATTGCAACTAAACACAGGATTCTTAACTTTAACTTACAACACTGATCTCCCAAGAATCATGCAAAATTAAAAATGATAAAGACGTAAATATATTCTATGTGCTGAAAATATTTATTTTCAAAGCAGGCTGCAGCAGCTTGAATTCATAAGAAAGGAGAAAAAAGTTATGAATCTTATCAGATACCAGACTATCACCAAAACATGTTTATGTCTATAAATTGAGCTGTAATGGCTCGAGTGATAGAATGTTCACCTTCCAATCCGGTGATCTAGGTTCGAATTCCAGCGATGACTGGTCGATATCGCAAATACCACATCAAATACCGCATCCGGCTTGCACCGGCCACAGCGCTGACATAAAATATCCTTAGTGGTAGGCGGATCTAGAGTCCCCTTGCCGTCAGGTAAACCGTGGGAGATTTTCGTGATTTTCCTCATCATGTCACGCAAATGCGGGTTAGTTCCATCAAAAAGTCCTCCACGAAGGCAAATTTCTTCCAATACTTGATCCAGGAGTTCTCTTGTCTTCTGGATTGGGAAATTAAGGCTACGGAGTTGAAATTAGTGGTCGTAAACCCAAAAAAATTGGGTCAGCTGATCAATGACGATTATAAAATATAAAAAATGTATCTATAAATAATCATTTAATAATTGATTATTTCAAAAACGATCAAGATAGAAATTGCATGATTTTTATCTATGAAACTTTTGAGCAAATTGTTGTAGAAAGAATTTCTAATAATAATTTTTTTTTAGAAAAACAGAGTTCTTAAAAATATTTATTTTATTTAACAACTAACTATTTAATAACAAATTATTTAATCATAAGTACTTTTTTGTGGTAAAAAATTTAATATTTAACTATGAGTTATGACTTAAAAATTTTTTAAAGAAATATTGGCATGTTAAATACGTGAACACATGAGCACAGTGTTTATCTGAACGTAACAAAACAGTGCTATTATTAGTCTAAATATTTTTTGTTGGTTAAGGTCTGAATATTTAGTAAATATATAATATTCTTGACTAAAATTAATTTCTGAAACTGTAATAGGCAACAAATAAGACTAGTTTCAAAACAAAATATATATTCCAATAAAAAATCAATTGCAACTTTGCTATACATTGATTATCCTGCAACTTTCATGTAAATTTAGTACCTCTTAAGTAAAAATAATCAGAATTTTTTCCTTTTTTTTAAATTGTTCGTTGCATTTGTAATGCAAATTTTTCATTCAGTTAAAGATGTGGGTCACTAAAAACTGTTTTGGAAAGAAGAAAAAACGCTTGCAAAATGTTGCGTTTAAAACTTGCTTAAAATGGTAATTATTTTTATTAATCAAAATGATTTTATAAAGGTTTTATGAAATTACGAAAAATAGTAAAAACTAAAATAACTTACTGAGCCTGAAAAGAGCAATTCGTTTTACACGTTAGTTACTTAGAGAATAAATCTCTTCACAGATTCTATAACCAAGACTACTTACTAATTTAAATATCAATATGGATCCCAAGGGCAATAAAACTCATTCCATTATCAATAAACCATTCAGTCATTAAGCTTCATTTCAATATTTCTACGAATCACAACAAAACTATGCAATGTATTATAATACAAAGTTTATCATATAATATTTTATTTCATTTGCTTATTTTCGACAAATTAATATTGTAATTGTAATCGCATTTTATTTTAATTTTTAGATATTAATATGTGCAGGTCCGTGGCACATGTGTTTCTTCGTTGTGATAATCTTCTTAGGTTCCTTTTATCTAGTTAATTTAATTTTGGCCATTGTCGCCATGTCATACGACGAGCTACAGAAGAAGGCAGAAGAAGAAGAGGAGGCTGCATTAGCTGAAGAAGCAGCTATGCAAGCCGAAGCAGCAAGATTGGTGAGTATAATTTAGTTCATTGAATTTTAAACAAGATATATCACCTTCTTTTATATATATTAGCGGATCCAATCTCCTCCAAAGTCTTTATTCTGGCAAAAATTTAACCTCAACTTACTTGCCACTGCCGATTTAAAGGCAAAAGCGTCTATTGATTTTGTCTCTAGACAGTTTCATAGTTTTTATGCAAATAATATTAGATATTTTGAAAACATTATTTCTTAGTTTTACCCATATATACAATTTGTAAGACTGTGTTTCCCATTATGTCGTACCGAAATCTTATCTAATCTTATTTTATATTAAATTAATCCATCTTAATTCAATTTTCTGGTAATTTTCATCATTCGTAATTTTAACGATATTTCTGAAGAATGAAGAATTTCAAGTATTCTATTCTCCTAGTTTTAGTTTGAATAAAAACTAAGAATTTTAACTGTCTACAATTTATACACAGAAAGCCTAAGCTCCATCCATATTTCCATAAAACTCTCATTTTCATAAGGCGAGAGCGTACTTTTTCACATACCATATGATTATTCTCTCTTTCAAGTCATGTGATCTGCGATTTCAAGAAGTTTCTTTGTTCGGAATTGACTACATTTTATAATGATATGTCAGGACGAAGATCTTATTAAAAACTTAATGGTTTATTAAAATGAATGGTATTTTAGTTTCAAAAAGACATATTTTGCTGCTCTGTAAGGGCACCATTTATAAATAAAAATTACAATTCTATCAAATTAAAGACAATTTATATTTGAAGTGATACTTTAATTATGTGATAGAGATCATTAAAAAATTTTCGTCTGTTAGGAATTAAAATTTTACAAATATCTGTTATCTACAAAGTTTCTTTTCAGGTTTCGTTTTTAGATCCATTAATTTGATTTAGGTATTGTTATAGAATATTTTATACATACATAGACGAACTTAGTAAATATTTTTTAAACTTAGTAAAATATAATTGTTAATTTTTCAAAGAAACTCACAGCCTACGTTTTTTTTCTATCTCTTTCTGTATACTGCAATTATGCTGTTATTTCTCTTTGTTTCAATTTCCCGAATAAAGTAAACCGAGTGCCCATAATTTCTCAAATATAAAATTGCAACTGCAACCAGTTTCAAAACATGAACAGTCACTGCATTCAATTTTTTTTAATTAATTTTCCCAAAAATATTGAAATCAGAGGATAATAACTGATACAGTTGGCTTCTAACTCAGGTAATTCTAATTTCTAACTCAGATAATTACGTAGCAAGAGAAAGTATCTCTAATGAAAGAGAGTAAAGTCTTTTTTTAATTAGAATAACTCGAAGAAGTAAAGTATTGATGTTTAAGTTTTCAGAATTATTTGAAACAAATAGGTTTGTGATTTTGAAACCAAACTCCAAATATTATGACCTAAAAGTAAATAATAAGTATTAGATGATTCTTAACATTATTTGTTTGAATAATTTTAGTTAGAGGAAGAAGAAGCGAAGGATAGAGAGAGGCGGGGAGAAGGTGTAGTAAAAAGTCCGTCTGACCTATCTTGTAATTCTTACGAATTATTCGTTGGTCAAGAAAAAGGTAACGAAGAGAAAGATTCCAAAGAAAGAGGAAGTATACGAAGTGCTGAAGGAGAAAGCATTTATGAAAGGGAACAAAAAGCTAGAATAAATAACAAGATGAGAAAGGTACTTTTTTCGATTGTCTCAGTTAAAAACTATTCTAAAAATTATCAACAAAGATTTATGTATGCAATTAAAGTTAAGCAATGTGCAATTCATAGCCTTTTGCTTGTTTCACTTGTTTCAGTAGTAAAATCAAATATTTCTGTAAAACTGGTTTAAATGTTATCTGATGCTCATATCTATAACACACATATTTTTTAATTTTCTTAAAGTATTACTATTTAATAAAAACAACTAATTTTTTATTAACTTCATGGATGGTTTCGGTTTTAATATTTTTGTTTAAAATTGGAACAACCAAATTTAAATTAATTATAAAAAAAATTTCAAAAATTGTTGAACAAGAAACAAAACTGGTAAATGAAAATTTGCAATAACAATCATTAAAAACATTATTATAATAAAATCTACTTCATTTAATCAGTTTGTTCTTTTTTTGCCAGAAAATATGCTTCAAGAATAATTAGTTGACTTAATTTTTTTTAAATTTCAAATATCATTTAATTAGTAGTTAGAACTAGGTGCAAGCTTTCAAAATAATTTCAGGAAAAAAAATCTAAATATTTTCATGTTATGAAATACATATATTAATTAAAAGCAGAAATATAACCAAGCAAGCATTTTTTCTAATTTAATTATCTGATTTAATGTAATCATTTTAAAATTTAATAAAATAGATAATATATAATAAATGAAATATAATTAAGGATATCGTCTGAGAAATATAAAAAATTTTAATTTGTTCTAATTTGAATCAATAAAATTGTTGTCATACAATTTAATATAGCTAATATTTTAAAAACAAGTACTTAAATGTATTTATAATTTAAATATTATGATGCAAAACTATAATAATATTTATTTTAATGCAGCATATTTTTCTCCAACAGGATTACAAAGCTTCTGATTCTAATTTTCAAGTAGATCTAGATTTAATTTATTTTTTTGTTAAGTAGATATATTGTAGGCTGTAATTTCTTTAGTGTTTGCATTATTGTGTTATGAAATCACTTATTCATTCCCTTTGTAGTAACCCACAGGAGCCCTACGTTGCATTCCTACTGATATTTTAAGTCATGTATTGTATATATTAAGCTTTAGATCTGCTCTAGCCATAGATAGTAGTTTTTGCATCAATTTTCACCCGATTCGTTCCAACTGAACAAAAATTGTAAATTTAGAATTTGTAAATTAGATTCATATGTAGTGTTGTGGGGAATACGAAATAAATGCCGCATACTGGAAAATGTTTCCATTGGAGATAATCCTCCATGATACGTCAGTTGAATTCTAAAAGTCAATAGGTTTAACCCCTTAACGATCCTATTTTCATGTATTTCAACAGCCAAATGTGCCACATTTTTATTCAAGAAAATTATACAAAAAAGTTGTATGTGAAATATTTATATTCATTTTTTATTTTTGGAATTTTTGTAGCTTTAAAGTGAAAACTCCACTTGTCTCATAACGTACACAATATTGAAAAATATTTTATCACAAAGCACAAACCACGTGCATTCAAAGAGAGTAGTTGCGCTAAGAGCACAAAATACATATCACAAATGCACGTATGTGGATTGTGCTGATATCTAGTTTAAAATAAACTGTCTCAAGTTATATTCAAAATAGTCTAGTGCAGTCATCCAGTATGTAAAGGAAAAATATGAAATTCTGGACAAAAGAGTTAATAAGCAAGGAAGCAAGGAAGGGGTTAATAAGCAAAGGCAAACGTAGATGAACGCGTTGACGCCTGTAAATAATCAATCATTTGCTCAAAGAGAGAAAAAACTCTGGTGAAATCTAAAAGAATTTGGAATATTTTCCATCTATATGGCACTAAGAAAACACCAAAAGCTCAGTAATTTTCACCTAAGCGCTTTGGTAATTATTTGGGTAAAATTAACAATAAAATATGGTTTAATAATAAGTGATAAAATTCGGTAAATTTGATAAAATTAGATAATTTTATCGTGATATTTTAGAGCATGGCATAACACTATTTATTAGCTTAAATTTAATTTTCAGCTTTGTATTTTAATTAATTTCGTGATGTATTATGTATTTTTTTCGTGAAGCATTATAGATTTGAAAATCGGTAACTTTTAAAAACTTTTCTGTAAGCCTTTCCCATATGAAATTTAAAAAAATTTTCCAAATCAATGGTTTAAATAGCTTTAATATTGGTTTTTAATACCAGAATTATGGTTTTCACCAGAAATGTCAATATCATACAGTTCGTTAGTTTTATTAGAATTTTTTCTTTGTGTGGACATAAAATGTTTATTTAATTAGATAAAATTATCGATCACTCTTTGAATGTTTTCGTCGCCATTTTTTTTCAAATATGATAATGAATTACAGAAAAAGAACATCGATTTTTTTTCCGATATCGCATTGCAACAACATCTAATACAAAGCAACTACGTATCGTAAATTGAAATTCGCCGTAATCTATGCAATGTTTTAATTAAGGTAATATCTTATATGTTGGCATAAGACATTAAAATGCTTACGAGTTCATACATTTTCCATTTTATTCACTTCATTTGCTCTTAGCCTTAAAATTTCAATGACTTTTCTTGAATATAACTTGATTACAAAATGTTATGATCTACAGAAAAGCAACAGCATAATTACTATAACAATCATTTTATAAAATCACAATAATGTTTTTTTTTTAATTATGTGTGCTAAATCGATATTCCGTGAACAACAAAAAATATTTCCCAAACATTATTCAATACAGTTCATTACATTTTCAACTTTTGCTTAAATAATAATTTTCTAATTAAAAATAAAATTAAACCTCAGTCTTTCGTTTTCGTTTAAACTGCAACAAATTTATAAAAATTTCCGCGGAAAATACTTCAAGGTAGTCAAATTCTTGCTATAATAATATCCTTTAAATTTCACATCTATAGTCAAAGTTTTAATTTTAGAGTCAAGTTTTCGTAACAAAAACTATCTTTTGTACCATTTTTGTTTGTTTATTTTACCTCCGGGATAAAACTGATTTTTTTTTACTTTTTAGCAATTTCTACCTACTTCCAAGCTTAAAGTTCACCTAGCTCTAATTAAAACTACATATCCTTACGAAACAGTTTAAAGAATTGTATCAAACATATATTTTAGAAAACAACTATTTATACTATTTTCTGTGAATATTAATGTATATTGCTCTTAGTTGTTGCTTCCTACTCCCATAAGCCGTTTCTTCGTTTTCATTACCAGTTTCTATCGCTATTAAACTTCAGTTTTTGATTATTTCTTCATTTCTTATCGGACTATTTTTTTTTTAATATTTTGCAATTCGTTTTTGCAAGCATCCGCTCAAATTATCAGAGATTTTTATGGGATAAGGATCCGGGGAGTTTCCGAGCTACTTACTCAGGACTACAACTTCGTATTTGATTACATATAGCTGCAATTTTTTTCTTAGAACTACTTTAGGGTGCCAATTCTTTTAGAAAATTCAATCTTTGTATGGAAATATATTATTCATTTTAAAACTATCTTCTTGTTTTTCTACTACTGGAGCACCATTCCTTTCGTTAGAAAAGTTGGAGTTCGTAAAGTAGGAAAATTCAAAATTGAACGCATTCCTTGATGCAATGAATACGTTCACCACTGTAATACCACGTGCTTGTACAATCTTCTTACTACCACGCACCACCCAACCATGGCCAAGCACGTAGCTCTATTTCTCACAGCCTCTATTTTTTAACAGCCATGGTAGGAACTTGACCCTGGTCAGAATGCGTGCACTTCTCTTGAGCTGGTACTCTTCTCTCCAAATTTCCAAGTCACAGCCAAAGACGGGACATTTACCTGACAGGCTTAGCATGCATTTTGCTATAGATTCACGTCGGTTTAATAGTCGACTGCTTAACTCATGACCTCCAGCTCTCAACCAGCGGTATAAGCAACACCTTAAACTACTACGTTAGAGCAAAACTCCCTTAATTACATCATAACAATAGAGCATTCAACCAGGGTAGATTCAAAATCCCACTTTTTCCATCAGACTCAGAATCAAACTCATGATCACCATATTGCTACTAGGAGTTTAATGTGTGCTACCATTACCATCAACGACACTGAAGCATCAGATGTTACAAATTATGCTAATAAGGCATTAATTGAGGCCCACAACACTACTCTTAAATTAGAAGAATTCTTGTTTTGCAATTTTGTTTCAAATTTGCATCATTCATTTTAATTTTCTTAGAAATATGGATCTTGTTTCTTGGATCGTTACAATGCAGGGAATATTTATAGTTTTAAGCAAGCTATTACGTCTATTAGCTACGAAAAACTCATCAAGTGTGAAGCACTTCAGGAAACGTTTTATGGGTATGGATTTTTTTACACATGATCCAAAATAATTTTTCTTTAAAAATTTCTCCTTCTAATCATTCAAACTGTCAGACCGTTGCATTTTCATTAAAAGATAACAATACATTTTTACTGCTTTTCAAAAAATTTTTAAAAAATATTGATGGATTTTTCTTTATCAAAAAACTTATAAATTCCACAATTTCAAACAAATTCTACAATAAAGAAATATCACTCTACAAATAATGAAATAAAAAAGCTTAAATTTGTTAAATTCTCGTTACAATGCTTAATAATTTTCCCTTGTATAAATATGCCATTTTTATTTGAAATTACTTGTATAACATTAACCAACAAAACTAAACTTTCGGTGCGTCTTTCTGTTTTAAGGTAAAAAATTTAGAATTATGTGCATTTTTATCTTCGATAACAATACAAAATAACTAAGACTAGCTAAAAAAATCGTGTAAAAACTTCTGAAATTCAGTAAATGTTAAAAATTATATACCCTATTTCCTAGTTTTAAAAGGCAAAATTTGAATAATCAAATACTATTTTATTATGTGAAATAATTTTAATGTTAAGATGATGAAAATTTTATTTAAATAAATTATTACGATTCATTATCAATACATTATTACAGGAATTGATAATGAATGTAAGCTACAAAGATTCGAGAAACTGTGCTGTTTTAAAAATTCTTATCTTCGTTTTTTCTTTTGTATTGCCAAAATTACAGAGCCCATTTCCCAGTTTCAAAATGTAAAATTTACATAACTAAATGTCTTTTTTTTTAAACTATTATGTACAAAACGATACAGCAGTTACAATAATACTTTCAAAATAATTAGCAGCGCTTCCTTAGTTAGGTTTACAATTACTATAATAAACTTTATTAGCTAATTCGGGGTTCCATCAAAAGTAGGTCAATCATTTAGGGTTCTATTGTCAGAAGAAATTTGGAGTATATAGCCAATTAAAAGAAAAGAAATATTAAGATTACTAGTATAAATGACCAAAGTTAAATTTTACGATTTAATATTTTAGGAAGCAAACCTATGTATGAATGTCTTATGCAAATCCCCATACTATCCTGTATATGGGGCTGTAAATTCCTGTATAAATATTACATCAATTTCTTAATTTCTCTCATGAAGCCTTATATACCTTAACTTAATTTATACCTTACCTTTATAACACTAATTTATAACCATCTATCTTAATTTCTCTTATGAAACATTGAATATTTTTAACAGTCATTCCATTTCTTTTTCTTTTTTGCAACATCAGATATTTTTTTTTATTAAATTAGAGATTAGAGCTCATCAATAATACATTCGTACATAAAAAAAAACAAAAAAACAGTTAATGATATAATGTACGAAGCAAAAAAATATCATATTCAGAAAAGAATTTAATTTAAAAAGTATGCATTTGTGACAAGTGCTAGCAGCTGTATTTTTATTTTTTATTTTTTTTTCTAAAATTTATGGAGATGAAAGTTGGAACCGGCGGGTGAAGATTGATTTTAGTCTTGAATATAATTTTTCTAAATTAGCTTCGGCTGTGAAGCGGACATCAAGATCGTGTTGGACAACGTTTCAAAGACGAATGCAAGCAGTAAGTATTAGAAAAACCATGCAAAAATATTTACAGAACTTGAATGTTCGAAATATTTTCCTTCTGTTATTTTGATATAACTAACCCCTTAACAGTGACATATATTTCAGAAAAATGGACCAAAAATGGAAATTTTTTTATCAGTTTAATTTTGTTCTTTATATTATTATAAAAGTTAGAAAATGGTATTTTATTACAAGAATAAAATTTTAAATGCAATAACTACTGTATTTATAATTTTTACATACACATTGAACACAAATTAAACAAAATTTTAAAGCAAAATATAATATAACCAGTATAATATAATATAAAAACACAACAATATGATTTTAAATACATAAATTTACTAATCTCTTACAGTATGGTAAAACCCCAAATCCCCACCCACATTTCCCTACCTCTGCTGAAGTCATAATTGGTGAAAAACTAGGATCACTAATGCCATCTATTAGGGAAATAATGAACTAAGTATCCTGAAGTACAGAAAGCAGTGACATTATGGAGAAATTAATAATTCAAAAAAAAATTATAATAATAATAAATAAAACTCTGCAGTTCATTAATCTTTTAGCTATATTTAGTTATATTTTTAACAATAATTTTGATACTAAATCACGTAATTTTCAATAAAACGCGAATTCTTAGATCATTATAGGAGTTCACCAACACTTTTTTATTGTGCAATACTTTTTATCATGCAATTGTGCAATTTTTTATTGTACAATTATAAAGTAAATGTTATCTTAATGCGAAACCACAAAATTTTTATTGCTATAAAGCATATTTTGCTTTGAATCAGGAATCCCAAACTTCTTGAAGTGTACTAAATTCACCGATACCTGAAAGTTATTAAAAATGTATAATTATGCTCTTTTTTTTATAAATAAATAGAATATTTATCTTCAAAGTGTTTATTAAAAATTATTCGAACTGTGAATTATTACTGCGTCATGGCTTAAATGCAGCTATTATGTTTCGTTAAGTATTTTAAAAATCTTGTTCTGTAGTTTATTTTACGAGTAGACATCCATTTCCGTTTACAATATTTTAAACATGAAAATACTTTAAATAAGTAAAAATTATGATATTTTTTTGTTAAATGAATAGGGCTTATTCCATTAAATATCACACTTAGTGTTTATAACAGAATACTCCAAAAGTAAACTATGAACAAACCAACGATGCAGATTCAATGTGCCTTATTTTAAAAGAATGCATAAATCTTATGAATGAACTGAAATGTATCAGTGTTTTGATTTGCTAAAAGTCGTATAAATAATAAAAATATAAGTTTCGTGTGTTTAATTTCTGTTGTTATCATCAAATGTAAAGTAAATATTATTTTGAATACAGTTCAAAACACTTAACCAGAAAATATATAGAATGAAGATGACGAGTAGATAAAAAAATAAAATATGCCAATATTTTTTGAGAGTGCATAATTAAACATGATTTTGTATATATTTTATCTTATACGTTATTAATTTATTTACTTTTGTTTAATAAAACCATCAGAAAATAAAATTTTCATATTTATTACATTACTTTGTACTAAAATAATCAAAATCATATGCACTTTGTTATTCTCTGAAAAATGACTTGCACTCATTCTAATTCACATATTGCACATTTAGTGCTTTACCGCTCACATGCACAAATTTGAACTGCTAACACTGCTCCATCTGTGTTGAGTGTTGTGCATTCTCTTTACGTATTTTTTTCTCTCATACGCGATATCGTTGCGATATCGTATCTTGTGAAGTGTGTGTATGTGTTGAGTGCAATATTGTTCAATTCTTTAAAATGCCTCTGAGTAGGATATTGAATGGAATGGCCCTATATCGATGAAATTGATTCCATTACAATTGTAATATTTTTATTACTCATAATACCAAGTTTTTGTAACCAAAATTATGCTTGTGTTTTCAATTTTAATATCAAGTTTTTAGTATTTCACGATATTTAATTAAGGAAACATCACCATCAGATTTTTTTTTATTATTCAAGCATTTTACTTTTTCGATAAATAATGAACTCCATATTTAGAGCACCTTCATTGTGATCTTAATTTACTTCCATAAAATTATATTCTTGATTTTACTAATCAAACCTTATTTTTTATCAAAGCTTTATAAAAATTCTATAATAGTGTATTGAAATGTTTCAATGCATTTTAAACCTTTCTATCAAACTAACTAAATGTTTTTTATGTTGTTTTATTACAACAATATTTCACAATATTTTATTATTACAGTATTTTTTTTTCCTTTTCTTTTGTGACTTTAACACAGTTCATAATATTTGAATATAAGAGTACATTTTGAGCAACTATAATCCTCATTAAATTGTTCAAATATTTGTCAGGTCAATTGTTATTTTTTACATTAACATAGTCTTACGAAATAAAATACTTTTATCCCACTATATCTTACGATACTCTTTATCCCACTATACAAAACCTGCATGCCTTCTTTTTTTATAATGCTCTATATAATTCGTATGACATATATCCTAGCGCAATTCTGAACAGTCCTGGTTATGTACCATTTTCAGGCGAGTCTAAGTCTTCCTGGGTCACCCTTCAACATCCGGCGGGGCAGTCGTGCAAGCCAGTTCAGTTGCAACTGGCGAAACGGCCGACGTTACGGGGACCGGAAACCCCTGGTCTTACAAACGTTGGTCGATGCTCAAGAACACTTACCCTATGCCGATGACAGCAACGCTGTGACGCCTATGTCCGAAGAAAACGGAGCAATCATTATTCCTGTTTATACTAATTTACCTCAGCATTCCAGCTACACATCACATTCTTCTAGAATATCTTACAATTCGCACAGTGATATCTATGGAAAAGGATTGACGAAGGAGAGCCAACTCAGGTCAAGATCAAGGTTTCTCCTTGGACTTTACAACGAGGTTCTTGTCTTCTTGATTTTTTTTTTAATTCGAGCTGTAAAATCTACAATAACCGATACCTTAAGTACACTGTTAGAAATTTCTCGGTAAAAATGGTTAAATAACAATTCATTTTACTGTCCATGTTCAAACAAAACAGCCAAACAACCATAAAAAAGATGATATTCAAACTGTAAAGTGTGAGAAAAAACGTTTATTGATTGTTTTTACATAATAGGGTTAATAGTCCGAATTCTTATGAAGCCATTTTGTTCCGTGCACTTGGGTACATACTATAGACGAGAAGACTAATCGGTCAATTCCGTGACCTGCTGAACAAGGGTTCGAATCCCAGAGTTGATACCACAATATTTCGTCCAATCCTTCAATACAGTAAGAGTTTCCAGTATCCTGCACTCTTCAATTTGTGATTCTAAACTATTAAAATAGGAAACGATCATTCACACATAAATGGCGGAGCATCAACAGATCTCCAATGTCCGCATAAGTTTCATTTTTATGGTTTGGAAATTTTACTAGTCGTAAATGGTTACAAAACAGTATAGTTTTGTATTCACGACTTTTTAACCGTGCCACTTGTAAATGGTTTCAAAACGGTAAAAGTAAAAAAAAAATGTTTTTAACCGTATACTTTATGGTTGATCAATGAAACAGACTACTGTCGGTTATTTTACCATAATTTCAAAATGAAAATTCTAACAGTGTACAATAACTGATACCCTCGACACCTTTATTCCATGTAATCAATAAATAGAAGTTTCTCTTTGCATTTAACTTTCAGTCGAGGTGTGCTCAATTTCCCTTTGTCTTAAAGTAGTGTAACTTTAACACATTTTCTTCAGTTTCATAAATTCCATATTAATAGTTTAAATTCAATAAACAAATAAGTGTCATAATATAGAATTCGGAAAAATAACTATTAAATAGCATGAAGGTTAATGAATCGGTTATTGAAGATCATGAGTTTGTGTAACTACTTTTTTCGTACATTTTAATAGCGTTGTAAACTTATTTGCATAAGTATTTCTTGTTCATTAAAAAAGGCTTTTTAGAAAAGTTAGCATCGAAATTTAAATATGGAAATGTTTGGCTGAAACAACAATTAGAGAAAAAAAAGGGGCTATTAATGGTGCAGTAGAAGCCTTTAAGTTGACTTTAATTTGTCTGAAGATGACCTCAAAATTGTTAAAACAAAATCCAAGGATAAGCATTGTAGCTTATTATGATGCTGGGCCATTCATTCATATCCTTGCATGAATTCACTCTTGCTCTGCACTTAACATTTCTATTCACTGTGTAAAATCACCAAGTAATATTTGATTAAAAATTAGTTTTTATCACTGCACCATAATTAGCAGCTTTGCAAATAATTTACAAAATTTATAATTAATGTAACTTAAACGAAGTTTAAAGGAAAAAATTTATTCGGACTCATAGTTCAAAAGTTATTAAAACAGTTAACTTAATTGTAAGATTGTTCACAGTTTAATAAAAAAAATATTCATGAAAGAAAATATTTTCCAACGAGGCATAAACTTCTTGTAAACTACACATGCCTTAAGCATGCATTGTAAACGTCAAACACTTGCTCAAGAATATTCTAATTAATATTATTTTGAAAATCTTTTGAAAGGAATGTCCAGTTTACAGCTCATCCCACTTTTTATATGATTAGGGTATTATGATGAATACCATTTAGTACTTTTTATGATATTATACGAATTATATTTTATTAGATTAATTTATCATATCAATCTACTGCTTCAACATTATTTTGTAAGTAATAATACAAACATAGAAAAATAGTATCAATGATTAGCCCTAAGATAATTTCCGAAAAAGTTGAATTTATTTCTATTGTTTGCGTAAATGGCTGAAGTGAACTCGTTAAATTTGCAATTTTGAGGCTAATTATTATTACATTTTCTAAAACTATTTAAGCAAGATATTATTATATTGACCTAAATTATTATAATTATGTAACTAAATAAGTAATATTTCAATTAGTTTGTTTGTTCGTTTTTTTGAAAAAGGGTGTGAAAAACATTTCTGAGTGCAACAAATAAATTTAAAAACTAACCTAGCAAATATTATTAATCGATATTTTAAATTCAGTACAATGATGGAAAGTAACTCATAAGAGTAATCAAAATTAATAATATGTATTTATCACAAGTCATAGTCATTTCTTTTTAAATTGTTGGTATTATTTATATATAGAAAAATAAATAATAATAAAAAATATTGAATGACAAGTAACTATCACTCTTCTATTAAAAAATTCATTTAAAAATTATTAATTAACATTTTAATGGGAGCATTTCTTACCAAAACAAAAAAAACTTACATCAATCTGAGAAAAGAAAAGGAAATAATATAAATAGAAATCCATGTGACTCCCAAAAGGGATTACTGGTGTATATGAGTTTGAATTTTCATCTGAGCATTTTCAACTGTTTTATATTAACGAATGGTTTCAAAATACACTTCATTTTTTATTTTCTATTATTACGTTTTCTTAAATGATGCAACTATTATTACAGGAGATGGAAAATGATGAATACATGATTCCAAAGAACAAGCAGCCAGTCGATCCTTTCATGGATCCAGGAGATCCCAGAAAAAGATTAGACATGAAAGGTATTCCCTAACTTGTTAACAAACCTCTAAGACATTTATTTATATTATAATTTATTTATGTAACTTTGAAAATTCTGATTATATTAAAATTTTAAGTAAATTGAATCCTAAAAAACATTTGTTTTACAATCAATTAACACAAGTGATAAATATTAACATAGCTTTTTCATAAGAAACTATTTGATTCAATAAGAGCTTTTCGTTTGTTTTATGAATTTATCATCAACGTTATATGCAATAAAACTCATGGCAATTTATATGTTTGAATTAGATATACCTTTTAAATTATTCAATTCTGCGAAATCATTTTACTAAGTAGATTTTGGTTAGATTTTAAGAAATGGGAAAGATAAATAGCTGGAGTGACGTCATGTGAGTAAGATGAATACCTCAGTAACATGATGCTATTCTGAATGAGGAGGAAATTATAAATAAGTCTTGTTGAGAAATTAAGAAACTTTTTATAACTATCTAAATGAAGGCATCAATTTGATGTGATACTTTACAAAAAATTCAGGATCAAATCATTTCGGAATAAAGTACCGGCCTTTTGGGTGTATCATCCACAGAATTCATTTTTACTGTGATTTTTCTAGTAATTTTTATTAAATTAGAGTGATTTAGTGATTTTACGGCAATTATTTCTGTAAAAGTTACGGTATATCATATTTTTAGTTCCGCAACATGTTCCGGTAAAAATGAATTTCACTGTAAAGTGTGTCGGTTATTTTTACCGTAATTTGCTTCGAAATTTTTTACTGTGTGGTATATGTATTATATAGTTTGATTCTGTATACATTGTCAATTAATTTTCTTAATAGAAAATAAGAATTGAAACAGTATTACTTACTCTGCAGAAAATCAAAATAAATAAATATAATAAGAGCTCGATCCATTTTATAATGATAGAATCTATCTTAACTTCGAATTTTCATGTGAGAAATAAGATTGAAAAATAATTTTATTGCTTTTAATAGTTTGATGAGATATTAAAAACAATTCTTGTTGCTTGACATTGCATATTTGAACAAATTTTTGGTTCAAATATCCTTTATAAGAATTTCTGGCGTAAATTTTTGCTATAAAAATAGACAATGGTGTGACAAATTAATTACAAATAAAAATACCATTTATCTTAATCACCAAACAAATTTCTAAAATAAACAATAACAGTTTATTTTGAAATCCTATAAGAACTGATAATTTCAAATTTGATCAAATTTAAAAATATCAATCAAATCAATTCTATTTCTTTTTTTTAGATGTTATGGGCTAAACGACATAATAGAACAAATCAAATTTTCTCAAGTATAAATATATCAATCAAATCAATTATATTTCTATTTTTTATATATTATGGTGCTAAACGACATAATAGAGCAAATCAAATTTTCTCAATTTTAAAAATATCAATAAAATCAATTCTGTTTCTATTTTTAGATGTTATGGTGCTAAACGACATAATAGAACAAGCAGCTGGGAGACAGAGTAAAGCGAGTGAAAGAGGTAGTTACAACGTAGTATTATTGTGCTTGCTCAACACCAAAATCAAATCCCCTCGTAGAAATACTATTCATTTGCAATTCCCAAACGTTTTATAGTTGCATTTGCTTGAAGAAGTAGAGATATTTATAGGAGCATTTGTTAATTGTTTAGATTCATATGATACATTGAATAGATATAGATAGATAGGTGGCATGTTTTATTGAAAATTGCGGTAGTGCTATGCATGAAATATTTTTATCTTTAAAAACTCAAGTTTAATGTTTACAAAGTTTTTGTGTTAGTATATTCTAATTTGAACAAATGTATTAAGTAAACCAAAATTAATTCTTAAATCATTATCATAATTTAATTAAATATTTATTAATTTAAATAAATTTCCATGAAAATTAATATTGTTTATAACAAAAAACCAAATTAATTGCTGGTGGTTTGAAGTTAAACTGATTTTAAAATAATTTCTAATTGTTTAAAGGTAATTGTAATGCATTGATAATTTTTTAATTTTTTTAAGGTAAACAAGAAACTTACGAATTCTAATTTTGACGTATACAAAACTATGGACTTTAAATAACTCGCTGCAATTGAAATTTATGCAACAAGCTTGAATTAATCTACCACTCATGCATTTTAAAAAAAACTCCCTTTCTAAGCTAGTTTTGAACTCTATAATTCAAAATTTTAAATGTTTGGTGCATTTAATTGTTTTTTAAAACAATTAAAATTCAAAGTAGTGGCTATTATGTATTGACCAAAAGATTATGAGTTAACAGTTCGAAGTAGAATTTTAAACTATGTAATAGCTTAAGCATTCGAAAGTGTGTTTCCATAATGCGACATTTACCGTAAGAATTATAGTTTATTTTAAATCCTGACTCACAACCCTTTCTTACATTTTAAAAATCCGAAAGCTTACGATCATAACACTTTGCAAAACACATAATAATTGCATTGAGTCTTTAAATTTCAATAATTGCTGCTTATTCAATTAAACAGAAAAAATTCTCATCACATTTATAAAATTTATCTTCTAATAGGGTTATTTCACTAATTCATTAGGCATTCGTAACTTTAAGTATCGAAATGCTTATTTCTAATTGATAAAAATATTACTAATTGTAAGAAATGTAGAACTGAAAATTTTAACAATAAGTTCATTAATAGTATTTACACAGCTTTATGGTTGAAATTTTATCTGTACGTGCTTTTTTATTAAAAGAGTATCGATAAAAATAGTCTCTCTAAAGGAAAAAGTTATTATTTTTAATATGGAATTCGTACATGAATAGATTGTAGTAAAATTTCTAGTCTAATAGAAATCCACTAGAACAGAATATCACCTAACATAACCGCAATATTGTATGAAAATAGCTTAGCGAAACAGTTTGCAATTCGCACAATTAGCATGAAAATCATTTAGGAACATAGTGTAATTCATAGTTAATTGTTAAATGAAACTTCGAAAAACAGGCTCACTTTAAAATGGAAAAGTTAAAAGTAAAACACGAAAGCTATTGCTAAGAGTTTACACATTATTAAATTATTTTATTTAAATTCACTATTTTTAGTTTCAGAGACTTTATATAAAATATCGATTTATTATTAAAATAGCTGACAGTCATAAATCATAAATAACTAAAATTATGCATTCATTTTTTGGAACCTAATAGTTATGTTAAAAATTATTTTTGAAGTTTGATTTTTCTCATAATATCAATAGTTCTAATAATTCAGATATCAATGAATACATTTATAAGATATTAGCAAAATTCCTTTACTTTATAAAATATCGTTATTACATCTATTTTGAGAAACAATATAATCACATTTTATTAAAGCATTTATAACGTATTTTAAACAAACTTTTGATTTACCTATCCTCCCATCAGAAAATTTTCAAAATTTAATTTATCAATGTTTTTTTTTTGTATTACTTTGAAAATTTGAATTTTAAAATTGTTCAGAACAAAAATGACAAAAATATGTCCAAATATTCAATTTTCGTGTTGAAGAATTTAAAAAAAAGTAATAATAAACAAAAAAATGTGTTATAGAAAAGAATATTTATATCTTTTTTTAAATAAATATGTAATTTATTAATATGAATTGATGTTTTTAATGTGGCAAAATATGCAAATATTATTTTCTTCAGTATAAAACTCTTGTAAGGCGTTCAAATAATTAAAATATAAAGAAAAATTAAAAAACTGAAGAAATATAAAAACGTAATATTTAATTCAAACTACAAAATTCTATGACCAAATTATGAATTATTATGAATAAATTTACGCTTTTAAAAAAATCAATGCTACAGTAACTTTTTTATTTCAATTAATATTCATGTCAATTAAGACATCACCAAGCTCGAAAAATATTGTATCAATTATTTGCATATTCTGCCTATCAAAATATTTTATTGAAATATATAAACATGTATTGCATTATTTTATGTATCCCACAATTTTATTTCCCCATTAATGTCGGGAAATAAGAGGAATTAGCATTATCCGTTGTCAAGAAAAATCACAAACAGATTATTATCTAATGCAAAACAATACCTACATCGAAAAAGCTTAGCATTAAGTGCACATATCATTAAAATTACTAAATAAGCTTTTATCCCTTTACTACCTTAATTTTTTCTCATATTTAATATGTTTTCAATAGTTAACTATTTATTTTTTAAGTTCTAAATTATAAAAATCATTCTTAAAAACTATTTTTTCTAAAGAAAAATTTCAGAATAAGAAAATTTTACAAATAATTAACTCACTTAAGTTTTTAAGCAAAAAAAAAATTATCAGGAACTACATAAATCTGTTATTCCGTGTGAGAAGATTATAGTAAAATCAAAGCATAAATTTTAAATTTCTTTAAGGCATTAGTTGTTTTCCGTTAAATCTGAAAAAAAAGGCCGCTGGTGGTTGATGAGTGTTATCTGTCAGCTGTTTCAGCCGTTGCTGTCAGATTTCTGCTCTTACTTGATTTCGGTGTTATTCAATGGCGTACAGTTTATGTAAAACATGTCATAAATTATGGATTGATGATGCTTTAATGTCACAAACGTTTAATTTCCTTTGCCTTTTCACATTTAATTACTGAATTTACACCATTTTTAATGGAGTTTAGGTTTTATTATTGCCACCAGCAAGAGAAAAAAAATTCAGTCCTTTTTGTGAAGTTACATCAGAAATTTATATGCATAGGAAACAAACAGAACCAATTTGATGGTGAATTTGTACTCATCTTTGATGCATTTCTTAATAATAAACTATTTCCTTTTTTTAAGTTCTAAATTATAAAAATAATTTTTAAAATTCTATTTTTTCTGAAGAAAAATTATAGAACAGGAAAATTTTTACGGAAAATTAATCCACTTAAGTTTTTAAGTAAAAAAAATATTTTACCAGGAACTACATAATTACCAGGAATATTATTCCATGTTAAGATATGTAGCAAAATCAAAGCTTAAATTTTAAATTTTTTAAAGGCTTTCATTGTCTTTCGTTAAATCTAGAAAGAAAGAGGGTATTGTTGGTGGATAAGTGTCATCCGTCAGCTGTTTAGCCGTTGTTGTCAGATGCCTTTACTTGATTTCGGAGTTATTTTATTCGATGGCGTATAGTTTAAAAACATGTCATGGATTAAGGTTTAACGATAATGCTTTAATATCACAAACGTTTAATTTACTTTACCTTTCTTCATTTATTTACTGAATTTGCACCATTTTTAATGGAATTTATGCTTTATTATTACCGCCGACAAGAAAGAAATTCAGCCCTATTTGTGAAGTTACATCAGAAATTTATATGTATAGAAAACAAACAAGATCAATTTGATGGCAAGCAGAGCATTAATATTTTTTAGAAAACAAAAGTGGTGAGAAAGTAGTTTTCGAAAAGTCCCCCCCCCCAATTTTTTCGTAATGGAATTCTTAACGGTTTCAACATATTTGCAGGCATAGTAATTAATTTCTCTGGACTACGGAAAATGCTATTGTTTTCCTTTTATTTCCATTATTGCATAATAGAAAGATTTGTTCATATCACATTTTTGTGTTTTAAAGTAGTGTTTAAAAAAATTTTATGTTTAAAAAAAATTCTCTCGTTTTAAAAAGATAAAAACTAAAGATAAATAAGATGGGATGTTTCGTGATGGCAGGATCAGTTCTAAAAATTTCATTCAGTAAATATTCGAAGGCATCTACACCTGTAAACACGCATACATTTATGTGTAGAATTCTTTTGTAGTATAAAAAGCTAAATTAATTCAACACATTTTATGAAAGAAACATTGAATCGCATTAGTTACATAGTTGGTGTCATAATACAATGGCACAAGCACACATGAAAAGTTTTACCAAAAAATGAAAGAGTTGAATGGAAACCCATACATTGTTATAATGAAAGTGCATAGAACGGAATCAGTTTATAAAAAATATGTTTATATCTCCCACATTCGATGGTACTGTTCCTATGAATGATTTTTCAAACTGTACCGTTCTTCTAAAACTTAATTTCCTTCTTCAAAGCGTTTCAACTGCAAAAGCGCCTTTAAAACGCACCCTTTATAAATGTAGAATCGCAATGGCTCAGTAGTTAAAGGCACAGAACTGTTCTTGCGACAGTCTTACGTTTGATCCTCAGAGGCGAATTAAATTCCGCCAAGCTTCAGATCAACGAGATCCGCTTGCCTGGGAAGAGCAAAAAGGTTAAATGTCCTTTAAAATTCCCCTATTGTCTAGGAAGTTTAAAAGTGACCTGTACGTTGTGCTGACCACATTACCACAATCCTGTTGTTGGTCGCGAATTTGGTCATTAACCTCCATGATCCTCCTGACTCACAGTGGACTGTAGCGGGAATAATTTACTTTTATTAATACTTACTTTTATTAGCACATATTTATATAAATAAATTAAAAATACACCAATCATGACATGAACAATTCTTTCTCAAAAAAACTGAATATTTCATGTGTATTTTATGTGTCTTTATGTATTTTTATTCTGAATGCAAATTGCTTAGATGCAAAGGCTGTTTCCGATTTGCATTTTGGCTTGACGTAGTTGCTAGAAACTGATACGAAATATTTAAAAAAAAAGATTGAACTAAAACGTAGTTATTTTATTTTGTGAAATGAGTTACAGCTCCTGCGCATGGCTTTCCCGTAGTTTGTGGTGTGCGTGGTGTGTCAACAATAGAGTAGACAACCCCTACCACAGGCTACTAGTCGGCCATACTTAAACATTATTCAGTGTCCGTCTATTATTTTCCAACAGACAGAGAGGAGGAAGAGGAAGAGGAAAAGCTAAAGTTTAAAGAGCGTTGCTTGCCGTATTGCCTGAAGTGTATAGACGTTTGCTGTATTTGGGATTGCTGCACGTGCTGGATTTATTTCCAGGAGTTCTGTTCCATCATAGTTTTCGATCCATTTATGGAACTTTTCATCACACTCTGCATCGTAGTGAACACTCTCTTTATGGCAATGGACCATCACAATATGAATCCAGATTTCGAAGCTTTCCTGAAAAACGGCAACTATGTAAGTGGGGTGCCGTTTTTACACACAAAAACACGCGACAAAGTTTTTAAGTGGGAATTATATTTCCCTCTTTTTTCTATTCATGCTCCTATTTTAAATTTCAACTTCTTTTTTTTCTTCTTTGTAAGAAGCACGAACTTTTTTTTATTTGCTAAACAGAGTTTCTCAAACCCCAGCATAACATAAATCTTTAAGAACACCGTTTTCAACAAAATTTTTGCTCAGATTTGAATGAATATTTTCAAACCGACAATGAAGCCTGTTTTATATCACTTTATTTATTTATTTAATTATTCAATATTGTTCTTACAAAATATGAGATACGTTATCCTTCAACAGTGGAACAAATAACGACGTATATACATAAAATCATGACATGCATGTCATGATTTTATCAATCATGACATGCATGTCACTGTGTCAAGCAGGGTTATCGAAATACCACTTGCCATATTATGATTTCAAAGGTCCATACCAACTTTAAGTTTATCTCTGGGATTAACTTTTTCTTGAAGCCAATTTGCTGTTCAGTCGCTGGACAATTGTGATTAGCTAACATATGCCACAAGCTTCGTAGATCGAATTTCCCAATAAATTACTGAGGGTTACCTCGATGCCCTTCCGCTTCGTTACTGGTCATTTCCCTTCTTTTTTTGCATACAATCGTGTAGAATTTGAGTGCTGATACTATATTATGACTCATTTGTATTGATACAGCATAACAAATCATTTTAGTATAAAATTTTGGAAGAGAGGCTATCGGACAAAGAATGCTGATTAGGAGTAGAGACAAAAAACCATACTCCAACTCGAGAATTCGCAGTAATCAACACCAAAATTACAAGTTGCAATTACACCCACAATCACTAATATAATCTCAACAATTAAGAGAACTTTCAATTTTGCACAAAGGCTTATGGCTGGAATTATTATAAGGTTTTGAGGTATCCAAAACTATTTCCCAAAACTCAGTACTTACGAAACAATTGATAAATTTAGAGTATATTTTTTAACAAACAGATATCAAAAATTTTAATGAAAATTGAATTGATTAATACTTCAAATTAAAGCACAAATATTTTTTATATTACTTTTACATAGTTTTTAACGCAGAGTCTTTTTTTGTGGTGGTTGCAATAAATCTTTTTGTTACATTTAATTTTGTAAAGCATTATAATAAAGTTATATTTTTTAACAAAAATTTGAGTACGGAATTAAGAATTACAACTTCGAGGTAATTTGTTTACCATTTTATGACATTATTCCGTTTAAAATTAAGACATAAAAAGAGACTATCATAACCACAAAATATAACTTAAAAATTGAGCTTTATTTGAAGGGCTTATAACATGAAATATATTGTATAACATGAAATATATTGTGATTCTTTTCTTCTTGTCTTGTTAACTATGTACCGATTTTTTTTCATTTAAAGCTCTTCGAATTCAGTAAAATACTTATTTTCATCTATGGGTTTTATAGGAAGCGCGATAAAAGTCAAGATTGGTTTGCAATCGCAATTTAACGTAATTTTTATTTTATTTAAATGAACGGAGGAACTATCAAACTGTGATTTTGGTTTGTTTTTTACTTATCAACCTATATCGTGTTCATTAGGTGTGCCAGTTAAACGTTAGTGAATTTCTAATAGGGGTAGGGTGCATCCTGACGACTCTTATGTAAAGAAAAAAAGCAGAACAGAAACAACGCAAAGAAAAAAAAACCGAAGATGAATATTCGTTTTAATAAAATGAAAAGCAAATGAACACGGATCAAAGAAAGTGTTCGTAATTCCTTCGACCGACTGCTGTGCAGACTGGAATGAGATGGACTTATCCCAAGCACGAGTCTGGGCTCGATATGGGATCGAGCTCGTTTATTGTAAAAGGTTTCGGATTCGGGTGGGCTTAGACTCATGATAAAATTTTGCTAAACTTTACAAACCAGGTGAGTAACATGAACGTAGGTTTGAGAATGTAACTTTCATATTTATCTGAAATTCGCTTATGTTCTTGTACTACATGAACACACATTGTACGTAACATCACTAACTTCGCTTAATACTGTACTTTATATTTTGTTAAGCTGGACAATATTACATGAGATTGACAAGATATGCATTCTCAAAAAAAAAAATTTTTTTTGATGATTCAGCAATCTTTAAAACTATTTTCGTTGTTTTTGGCAACCGCTAAATCATGTGATTTGTAATGCAACTGCTTACTTACTCGTGTGTCACCTCAGTGCATTTTTGGATTTATCCGATATTTTTTTATCTCATTTTAAAACCATTTGCAATGCATTATGGGATGTATAGAAGCTAATGTGGTCTACCTGCAAATACTCCCTTCTTCGTTTCTGAAGTTTATTGCATACGCATACTCCATTTACTTTGTGTTGTATTTTCTAACTATTTGTGTTAATTGATATTTTGCATTAAGCCAAGTAAGTTCTCTTCGCTTCCTTTGTGAAAATGATTCTGTACACAGACTATTTCTACTCTATGTTGTATTCCCTGAACAATTATGTTAATTGATATGCTGCATTAATACCAAATTAATTTGACAGAATTACAACCTCAAGCAAGTAAAGATAATAATTTGTTCGATTGGCGAACTGTTCACTCAGAAAATTTCTCAAGAAACGGTTTCGTCAAAAAGAGAGTAAATTTGTAACTTTTTGTTTCAATGTGGGTAAGACAAATTAACTAAATTATAAACACATAAGGAAGAGATTTGCTAGCCCCAACCCCATGCTCTAACACCATGCTATATATATNTTAAGCAAACATTTCATAGAACTTTTGTGCAAAATATATATATATATATATAATTACATTTCTGAAAGAAATAAGTATTATTGGGCCTTATCACACTGGTTTAGCTTGTTTGAGAAACTCTGAGCTATGAGCATTTATTTGCGCCTTTTTCGGGCTAGCACGAGATAAAAAATTTGGCTGAAAGCACAGCACGAACTTCATGCATGATTTTTACACGTGAAACGAAAAGTTTCACTTGCAAACTTTAAAAAAATTCATACATGCTAATTTACTGGGATATCCTTGTTTTGAGCTTTAATAAACTCAAATGCTTTTATTGCTTCTTAATCTGATACAAAGAAATATTTCATTCACGATCATGCTTTTTTTTTTCATCTGCAAAAATATAAGCTTGAATTTTACAAAAGTTTTAACTGCTATCCTTAATTATTATGAATTTATTGATCCATATTTCGATAAAAAGACTTCAAATTGCATACATATGTAACAACAGTAAATTGAAACAAACAATTTAACGAAATTTAAAAATAATTAACTATTAAAATTTTGAAAACACAAAGAAATGCAAAAATATACTATATAATTTCTATTTTAAGCATTTGCAATTTCATATCATATTAGCTGATTTCGTACACTGAAATTTTTAAATGCTTTTAATTTTTATAAAATTAATAAAGGATAAAAGATAGAACAAATAAATTCCTGAAAAGTAATGGATTTTATTTAATGTCAGTAAATTTTAATTTATTTTAAATGCATAAGCATACCTTAATGCTATTTTAGAAATGTATTACTCTCGTAATGCTTGAATGAAAAAAATTTCTTTTGAACAAAATCAATTTATTTATAAATATATATTGCTTTCGTTTATAAAATGATTTGATTAATTTAAAAGGAACGACACGTTTCCGTCACTACGAAATTTTAAAAAGGTGTGTTTTTTAGTATTGTTAAACATTTGATATATAGATTTTATTTCTTTGACTATATACCAAAATATTTATCAATACCACGTTAATATAATTTTTGTAACTTAATACATCCCATACTGAAATTAAAATGACTGTTGTTTCTTAAACAAAATTAAAATGAGTAAGCAAATATGTATGTAAATAAAATTCCATTCAATACTACGCATCAAAATAGGTTAAACATATCGAAAATCAACTACTTTGAATCGTTACTATAATGATATTACAGTGTCTCCCAATTACAGTGTCTAAAAAAAATTAAAGTTCAATTTTATTTATAAAAACACTATTTTTTTGTTTTTTCACTTGTCAAAAACAGCATAGTTACCTTATCCGAAAATTGAAGCATAATTTAAGATGACTATGTACTTCATTTTCCTGCAGTTGTCAATATGTACGCGCAAATATCCATTCTACATTAAATAACCAACATAAATAAAAAGATCAATTAATTTTTTAAAAAAAACTTGGAGAAGACATGTATTATAGCCAGGAAATCAGGGATTTCAGAAGAAATATAGCAAATATTGTAGACTTTACAAAAACAAATTTTATTTTCAAAAATTTTGTTAAAGTAATTATAACCTAAACTGTTTTGTTTAAATCAAAATATTAGGTATACACAATCGATAAATTTAAAACAAGTAAAAATAATTTTCTCCTTCAACTTTACAAATTTCAAATAAAAATTGAATGAAACAACATTCAAAGTAAATGGTAAATTTGGTTTTTCTACCCTTTACTCAATGCTTTAATTTTGCCTGTAAGAAAACATGGAATAAAATATTAGCTACTTCCAAATGTATCTAACTATTCATAATAAAACAAAATTTCAAATTTTAAATAAAATTTTGGCATGAATTTTCAAACAAAATATAATTAAGTATTATTTTGGGGTGTTTACATGTACTTAATAATGTAAAATTTCAGCTAAGCATTTGAGAGAAAAAAAATGAAATATAAAATGCACACAAAGAAATAAGCATTATTCTAATTAACATCCATATAATATTGAAACCCTAGGTTAATTAATTTAAAACTCAACATAAATTAACATAGATTTCTCGATCTTTTTTACTTTTATTTTATGGGATAATATATAAGAAATTCGAAATGCAGTAGCACTATCCATGGAAAAATAAGATGGTTGCTAGTAAATATCAAATTGACCTATGAAGTACTATTTCTACATAAAGATACCAACAACAAGTGAAACAAATTACAAAAAATAAAAAATATAATTAAAATAACCATAAATTTAAACATTAAAAAGTTCTTACGGGTAACAGAAACGTATACTTAATCCAACATTCCTCCACTACTTGGCCTTAATATTCTCAAGAGTCCATAAGTACAAGAGGTCAAACATGCAAAACACTCTCCCCTATTCATTTGTGAAAGAATATATGAAATTTAGTCCCTTATTTTGCTGATTACCACAACTTAATTACATATATTTTGTTCATATTTTTTCATATCATTTGTTTCTGCATATTTGAAAAGTTTAAACTACCGATAAAAACTGACTATTTTTTTATGTATTAGACTATTTTTTTATGTATTGTTAATGCTTTGTGAAATATCAAACAAAATAGACCAACCATAACTTAAATTAAATTTTTGTATGGATGGTGTTTTGAAACAATATGATTCGATTCTTTGTGGAGAAAAAGGCTATTAATTATAAAATTACATAGTAATATAGAGTTTTAAATAGTTTAAAAACTATCAGCACTAACATATCGAATAATACAAAGGTTACTTTATTTACATTGAATGTGGATATTCACTTCCAAAAAAATATCGTTCTAAAATGGTGATACTTTAGTATTTACTTAAAGTTGAGAATTTATATATTTATTTAATTAATATAGTTTATATTAAATTAATGTTGTCCATATTTATTTAATTAACTACTAATTTATTTAATTTAAGATTAAATCTTGTTATAACAAGTGCTCAAGTTACATATAATTGTTTAGCTTAAAGTTTTGCATAAAATTATTTAAATTTATTTTGTTTATCTCGATTTACTTACTTAAAATATATTTATACACCTAATAGGTATATATAATGTATTTATACACCTTATATAATATATCATATAAGGTTCATTATATATTTATACACCTTCAGATTTTAATTATTTTACTAGTAAGCATTCTACAGAAGCAGCAATAAAATTATAAATTTAAAAAATTACCGAAATTAAAGTTTCATAGTATATAAACTAAATATAATTACTTAATTTATTTATTCATTTTTAAGCAAAAATAATTTTAATAATTCTTATATTTAGTTTTAGGGATTTTTAAAGTTAATTTTATTACATTATTACATTCAATTAAAAATACTTTTAAAAATTTTTAATAAACATAATTTTAAATAATTTTAAAAATTACGATCAATTTAGAAGTTTTTGTATTTTTGCTAACTGCAATCACATATTTTGTAATCAAAAGTAAGTACCAATCAAATTATTAAGGTTGCTACTATGAGTACTGCTAACTTATTTTTTATTTGAAATAAGAATTATAGACACAGTGTTACATATCTACAATATAATTGAAATATTATAATATGAACCTCTTTTTGAACTATGTAAGATTACTTAATTAATCAGTTAATAATAAAATCAATCAATTACTTTTATCTGTACCAAGTTAAATTTTAACTTTAAGGTTAAATCTATTTTTTTCTGAAAAAAATAATTTTTTAACTTAAATTTTAAAATACTACTACTTTTCCAGTTTTGAATATTTTTTCTTGAAACTTTTAACGCATAACTGTTATATTCTGTTGAATAATAGATAGTATCTGTAAGGTAAGAAATTATTTAAAATTCCAAAGAAAAATTAACTCTGAGATATTATGAGAAATTATCCAAAAAATTAAAAAATCAAGGTTTCACAACTTAGGAAAACAATCTCACTGCTTGGTTTTAAAAATTCATACCAACCTTTGATTATCATATTATTATCAATATATGTTCAAAATATCTAAATATTTTAAGCTTTTAAGAAGAAAAAAAATTATTGGCAGCTAAAATTGCATCTTTTCAGTTTAAAAGAAACCTTAAGTTCAAAGTTTTTATTAAGACTACAGCATAGAACTATTCATAAAAATTATTATAACAAAATAAGTATTCCCCATACATTACTCTAAAAGTTGCCGGTTATGGTAAAAGCAGTATCGGGAATAAATTTCTTTAAAAAAACATTCCGATATTTTGGTTGGCCAAAATTGATACGTCAATCAATTAATTTAAGTAGCAATAAACTTTTTTAGGTTATAACTACGAGCATAACTCTTTTTTTTTAATATTAAATCTGAATTACTGTCGTGCCAAAATATTTTAATAAATAATTATGTTTGCGCAATCTAATTTCTATTTTAGGATATTAATTTATTTTTAACTATGTCAAACTAATTAGCTACGTGTATAGAATTCAACAATTATTTTTAATTCTATTTCTTTTGTTCTAAATTTAGTATACTTTTCCATTAACTCATTAACTATTCCCATTAACTATTTCGAAATTTTTCTTTAATTCTAAATTAGTTCTTAAAATAATTGCAAATTAAATTATAAATAAATTTTTTAATTCGTCTTTCCTACAGCATAAGTTTTTTTTTCTAATAAAATTCAGTAAACAGTTTTTCTTTAAGATGTATTTTTAAAAAAAACTTTTCCTAAGCGTTTAAAAATCAATATTTTAAATTTTTCAAATAATTCCCTTCCTAACATCAATAAATCTACTAAACTTTTTAATCTAAATGTGAACAACAGATTGCATATATTTGGAAGAAGCCAAAGACGCAAATGTTATTGTCTTTGTTTTTGAATAAAATCTATTAATATAGTTTCAAAACGTTTTTTTTTTTCAAAATCTATTTTTATGTTCTTGACTCTATTTAATTTATGGTATTTACCCTTTGCTTATGGTGCACCACATTGTACCATCACGTGTGGTATCAGCCTTAAGTAAAAACTATTAACATATTACTAGTTTGTATAAATTAAAAAAATCACTGTTCCAAATGATTATTATGTTACCCTCTGTTGCACGTCAGAGGTTTCTCTTTCAAAATAATAGTTTTTTACGGTTAAATGTGAGAATTCTGACACTACATCTAAACAAACTAAAAATAGGCACAGAGTGATATTTAAATCCAGAATTTGTGCAAAGGATCAATAATTTTGAAAAGGATATGGAAAAAAAATGGGTAAGAGATTTTTTTCCTTCTTTGCATACTGAAAAGTCAATTGACCTTTTAAAACTATTTTTAGAATTCATTCTCTAAAGAATATGTTCACACTAAATCTATTTGATTTCAAATTTCTTTTAAAAATTTGAAAACAGCTTACATTTGAGAAACTATGTTTGTCTCGGTTTCTGTAAAACTATATTTATATTTTTTGAATAAATTCACTCCCCTTAGGCAGTGAAATTTTCTAAAAATCACTCAAATTATATACAATTTCTTGCATGAAATTCAGATTTTGCAGTTTATCAAAATTTCAAGCGTAATTTAATATTGTACATGTGTAGCATAAAGATATTATTATCTACTTGACACCTGAAATAAGCCACTTTCTTAAAGTATCATTTAGCGTAAATAAACTTATTTTTGCAATTAGTTAAAAAAAAATGCTAAATATGTTGCAAAAACGTCAAAATGAGGTATACGTGATTTTTATTATTTTATTTTAAATTATGTGATATTTAAATGCAGCGACGTTAATTGCTTTGGTCTACCTAGGAAAAACATTTTGGCATACCTTGATCTGGAACAATTATAAGGAAATATAACGTAATCAGTTTCTTAAATTTGACTCAAAAAAAAACTAAGGAATCAAAGACATTACATTCTAATTTAAAAAATTATTTTAGTTTAAAAGGAGACGTTGACTTTTCTGGAAAATACTTGAAAGTGAATGAGAGATATGATCTGAAATTTTTATGTTGTATTAAATGTGGGTTCGTTTCGTTACAGTTCTTCACAGCAACTTTTGCTATAGAAGCTGGGATGAAACTAATAGCAATGAGTCCAAAATATTATTTTCAAGATGGCTGGAATATATTTGATTTCTTTATAGTAGCTTTATCTTTGTTAGAATTATCTTTAGAAGGTGTTCAAGGTCTGTCAGTATTAAGGTCATTTAGGTTGGTAAGTATGAGATTTCAACTAATATTCTTATAACCATTTTAATTTATTTAAAAAAACTGCTACATTGACACCTTTCTTCTGAATGTTCTGTTTTATTACATAAAATAATAAAATTTGGTGTAGAATTTTTAAGAAACTAATGTTTCAAATACTTTTATTCGTCTTGTTTTTATAATGCATAATTTAACAGAGTTTCTTTTTATATTCGCTCATTATTACGCTTAAATTTTTTTTTTTTTAAATTCACTTTAATTCTAATATTTTTTTCGAACTACTGTATCTATTTTCAGCTATGTATTTCGGTTTTTCCTTCTTGTTGTAGTGCAAGGTGCACTCAAAGTGGTTTTGAAATTTTTTATCATTTAACTTTATTTGGTATTAAATTCTAGTTTCGTATCCCTTCTTAATAAAATTCTTCTGAGAAATTACTAAATCAAAGAAAAAACTCTTTGGTTTTTCTTGCTGTGGTGCATATTTAAAGCCAAAGGTATTTTGAACTTGTTTGGTGGTGATTTACATTTGAAATCAATTTTTAAAATACATAAAAAATGCTAAACGGTCACTATTATATACTTGACATAATTATTAAGGCCAATCCATCTAAAAGTAAAAAGCAACTGATAAGGGCTTGTTGATGTGTAGTAAATTATAGTATAACAGTTTCAAACCCAATTAGCAATACAGTGTGTTTCATTTTTCTTGAAAGCGATGTCTAAGTTTATTTTCAATTTTTATATAATATCGAACAAAATTTAGTAATATTTCAAAACAAGGAGAACTGAGCTAGACCACTTGCAACCAATTATATATAAGTAGAAATAAAGTACATTCTCATTCGTTTCCTATTATTACCACACTTTCCGAAATAAAACTCTGATTTTTGACAGTTTTGTAATTCCTAAGTTATTTTTCATTAATTTTGAGAATTATTTCGTCGATTTTTGATGGAATGGGAGCTCTTAAATATATGACGAAAACGTTTCCTCAACCCCGAGCCTCATCATAGTGCATATTGAGTGACTAGAATGACGAAACTAGGATGAAAACTAAATCGAAAATAAAGCGACTATGATAACTTCTGAACATTACTCTTGGCATTCATTTGGAAAGAAAATCGCTCGCACAAAAAATTTTCGTTTATCTTTCTTTTGCAAAAAACAGCTTGTATATAAAGCTTATTTAAGTTTACATTTAATCACGATTTTATCAGCACAAAATATTTTACGACAAAAAAACTAGAATTATTTTTTTTTAATTCTGTAATGTGCTATAGGACTTTTTTCAATTGGAAAATAAAACAGAGCCATTTTAATTCGGAAAAGAAAGGAACTAAGTTTTATTTCACACTTAAACAAAGAAGTTAAAACATATTACTGATTTCAAGTAAAAAACAACGTGAATAACTAACAAATGTGAGTACATTAATCCTTAGTTGGTTCCTTCTAATATTATTGATTCCACCAATAGAAAATAAATCCAGCAATTCACCTAGCTCTCCAAATTGAACTTCAACAATTTGAATGTTTTACCTTATTATCCGAAAAATAGCTTTCAAATTTATAAGATTTTGAATAAAATAGTTTTTTTCTTTGTAAATAAACTTAATTTCACCGATCTTTAAGACCTTATTGTTTATATTAATAGCTAAGGTATTTAACAAATTTCGTGTCAATGTGATCTTGCGTTATATGGGACAAACTGAACGTACCCTTATGCTTCTACTAAAAGAACATGAAAGATACGTCCATTATCAGAACATTAACCGATCTTCTATCGCTCTACACAGTTGGAATTCAAATCACAGGTTTCCTTCTCCTAAAATCATTCAACATTGCTTTTCAGCTTGATTTTTGAGAGTCATTCTCTCTTCATATTTTGAAAAATCAAATAGTTTAGTTAATGATCTTTCTAGTATATCCCACCCCAGTATTTGGATGTCTATTTTAACTTAATCTGTTGCATTCTGGGGCCCCTCACACCTCTTTCTATTCTCGTTATTTCCTTGGTCTAGCTTGTTCCTCTATCCTTATTGGTTAAACTGCTTTATCCGTGTTTGTCACTTTACTTCTCTACCTTCACTTAAATTTTAGACATTGTGGAGTTCTCTTTTAAGGAACTGAAACTATAATATTTAAATTTATGTGCTTTTATTCACGTTGTTTTTTACTTTAGGCTACACAACACAAAGTGCCGGCCAGGTGGTCGAGCAGTTAGCGTGCCTGACTGCGAAGTCAATGACTGCGGATTCGAATCCCGCTCTGGGCATGGATGTTTCTCTCTGTTTGTTGTCCTCTGTTGTGTGTGATGTGTGAATGCGGCCCACCCTATAAAACGGGTATCTGTGTCAGTGTGGTATGTGTAATGTTGTTCGCCTCCGTGACTTAGGTTCACACGTGCCCACTGGGTAACGTTAAATGAGTAACACTTCCGGCATCTTCCGAGGTGAAGAACTAAAAGTTCAGTACCTGCAGTTAGAAAGAAAAAAAAACATAACACGAAGTATACCCTTTCCTTTGTTGGATATTATTGTTCTATATAATGACCAATTTTAAATTTAAAACTACAAGCAATCTCTACATTTTTAAGCTTTCTTTGCCGTTACCTCTTTTTAAGAAACTGTAAAACTGGACACTACCGAATTAAGATTTGTATTGATAAAATATTTTTGTTTAAAAAAAAATATGAATTTTTTTTAATGAATTTCTAATAATTGTGTTGTTGTACTTTCTTTTTTTATTTCTCTACAGCTAAGAGTTTTTAAATTAGCTAAATCTTGGCCAACATTGAATTTACTCATCTCCATCATGGGCAAGACTGTAGGGGCCTTAGGAAATTTAACTTTTGTTTTGGGTATAATCATCTTCATCTTTGCCGTCATGGGGATGCAACTTTTTGGTGATAATTATAGAAACAATAAAGAAAGGTAAGTTCACGTCTTAAAGAGGCTGAACACTTTTAAAAATGACGTAATTTAGTGACTATTTTTTCATACATAACTAAGGTTATGAAATATTATTCAATTCATTTAACTTTTCCTACATTACATGGAAAGAAATTTACCAAATTAAAAACATTTACCAAATTTTAATACATATTATAACACTATTTTTTATAGTTAATTTAACAAAAAATCATTAACTTAGAGCTTTAATAAAAATTACCGAGCTTTTTGATGTTCCCATTGAGCCAGGAACATAATAAATTCAACCAAATTCTTGTAGTTTCAAGCTTACTTTTTTTCTCAAAGTAAAAAGACAGAACTTAAACTAATACGTTAAATTTCAAATATGCTTTTAGTTTTATGAAATTTAATTTATTGATGATTTTTCTCAAAACTGTGTTTTGCAACGTTTAAGAAACACTACTGTCAAATTTTGCATCAAATAGTCAAAATAATCAAATTCTACAGCCATATTATCTATTTTATCGAAAATTTTCAATTCATGGTTTTTCCAATAAATCATTACAATCAATTATTAATCATTTTCAATTAAAAGTTTTCATCAAAAAAATAATTTAACACTTTCAACTGTTTAGTTTTTAATTCAAAAAGTAATTTATCATTTTCAATTGATAGTTTTTTGCCCAGAAAAATAATTTATAATTTTCAATTGATATTTTTCGTGCGTATAAAAAAATGTAAATGTTTCTTTTCAATTATTAGATTTCATGATCATGAAGTTCCGAGGTGGAATTTCACTGACTTCATGCACTCCTTNCCTATTGAACCAGGAACACGATAAATTTAACAAAAATCATCAACATAGAGCTTTAGTAAAAATTACCAAGCTTTTTGATGTTCCTATTGAACCAGGAACACGATAAATTTAACCAAATTCTTGTACTTTAAAGCATACTTTTTTTCTCAAGGTAAAAAGGCAAAGCTTTAACTAATACGTAAAATTTCAAATATGGTTTTAGTTTCATGAAATTTAATTTATTGATGATTTTTCGCAAAACTGTGTTTTCCAACGTTTAAGAAACACTACTGAATATAATTAAATGACTCAAATTTTACATCAAATAATCAAAATAATCAAATTCTACAGCCATATTATCTGTTTATAATTAAGTGTTTACTTTGAACTAACAATATTTTGCTGTATTGCAATTTACTTTTAATATAATCAATATAATTAAAAAATTTATCAAATAATATAATCAATAATATAATCAATAATTAATATATTTTTTCCAATGTATTTTATCTTGTAAAACTTAAATATTTTAGTTTTCTAAGACAATCATTAGTTTTTTTTAAATTCAGCAAAGTAACATACTTTGGTGAATTTCATCTTAATACGGCAACAAAAAGCATAAAAATCATTAATTATGTATTAATTTTATGATATTATGCCAATAACTTATGTTATCATGCACCATTGGAATTCCACTTTAAAAAATTAAAAAAAAAGTTTCATTTTCAATTTTCTAAAAAAGTTTAAAATATATTTGGAAATTCAAAACTATTTTTAAATTCACACTGTACCCAATTGACACGTGAAAAATTAAGAAGATTGCATTGTATACTCATATTCAATATTATAATTAAGGGACAAAAAATATTTAATTTTTTAAGAAAAGTGACAATTTTAAAAATGCTAGCTGTTAAAGATGCTATTGGTAATGAATAAGTTTATTTTTATTTCTCAAAAATTATAATAATTTTCTCGCTTATGAATTATCATTAAACTTCAATGAGAGAAAAAATGTGTTCAAAACTGGCCAAATATCGTAAACTTTATCGTATTTCCGTTTCTCTGGGAACACCAAAAAATTACGGTAATTTTTACCGAAATACTTTGAAAATGATTTTGGTAAAATTAGAAATGAAATATGGTTTTATTATCAAGCTGTTTGGTTGTAAATATGGTAAAGTTTGTAATACCCTGAATATGGCATAAAAACCCCTTATTTGGTTAAATTCACTTTTAAGTTTGGTAATTTTGCTAAATATGCGATAATAAGAGGTATAATTTTGAAAACCGGAATTTCCAATAAACCGTTATCATAACAAACTGAAAAATTACAAATGAATATTTTAAATACCGTATATTTCGGTTTTATTACCAGATATTTTATTTATTTTTAACTACAAATGTCGTTACCATACGATCAGGAGCCATTGGCGTAATTTTGCCAGATTTTTTTTTCTTCGTGTGGCTAATTTGAGTTTTTAATGAGTTCTGCTGGATATCACGATTAGACTTTTTCACTTAAAAAACAATACATACGTAATTTGGATGTGCTTTAATTTTTTTTTCTGATCTTAATCATAAACCAATTACTAAGTTCACGTATGTTTAAAATTTTACATGACCATTCACATGACAATTGAATAATCACAGAATTTCAACATATACTTTTAGAAAAAAAATTCTGGTGCACATATTACATAAAATGCAAATGAATTATTAAATATAAATGAAAATGTCACTTTTTTTAAATTATTCTCTTGTAAAACTTATATAACTTGATATTTTTCTTTTCAAAAACAACAGTTAGTTTTTTTATTCAATAATATACCATACTTTTCAGTTAGCATTTTTTTTATCAAAAAATGTAATCAGTAATTTTCAATTCAGGGTTTTTCTAATAAATAATTACAATCAATTATTAATCATTTTCAATTAAAAGTTTTCATCAAAAAAATAATTTGACACTTTTAATTGTTTAGTTTTTACTTCAAAAAGTAATTTATCATTTTCAACCACTTAGTTTTTCCTTCAAAAGGTAATTTATCATTTTCAATTGTTTAGTTTTTCCATCAAAAAGTAATTTATCATTTTCAATTGTTAGTTTTTCCAAGTAATTTATCATTTTTAATTGTTTAGTTTTTCCATCAAAAAGTAATTTATCATTTTCAATTGTTTAATTTTTCCATCAAAAAGTAATTTATCATTTTCAATTCATAGTTTTTTTCCCTGAAAAATAATTTTTAATTTTCAATTGATATTTTTCGTGTGTATAAAAAAGTTTAAATGTTCCTTTTCAATTATTAGATTTCATGATCATGAAGTTCCGAGATGGAATTTCACTGACTTCATGCACTCCTTCATGATTGTATTCCGCGTCCTCTGTGGCGAGTGGATTGAATCTATGTGGGACTGCATGGTCGTTTCCGGGTGGCCTTGTGTTCCTTTCTTCCTAGCCACTGTTGTTATAGGTAATTTAGTGGTGAGTATTTATTATCCAATCCCTTTCACAAATTATATTTATAAAATAGTCCATTTTTCGTACCTTTTTTATATCTATAAAAAGAAGAACTTTATCAATATTTTCAAGTAATTTTTAAATGAGAAACTTGATGTATATACCAAAATTTGACTTCAATTGAATTTTTAGCTTGAAATAAAACAAAACGACCGATCATTTTGCCTGTTTTTATGGTATACATTACTAATAGGGGGGAAATAGCATTATTGTGTTCTACTGCTCTGTAAAAAATTTCTAATTGTATAACGGTAAAAAAATACTGGCATTCTGAGTACAGCGTCCGTAAAATCCTTTTTACCGTAAAATTTGTACTTCAGTTTTTACAATAATATTTATTTGGATATAGTGATTCAATAAATATTTCTGTATATCATTTTATTTATTTATTTTATTTTATTTACTTATTTTTTGTTATGGGAAATTTTACGGTAAAAAGTACTGGCGACCTGAGTGTTGGTACTTTGTACCGTATTTTGATATGGAATTTTTTACAGAGTACTAGGTGTCTTAATTGACCGATACTTGCAAGCATCAATTAAAGTAAAATAAAAAGAAATAGATGCGCATGGTTTTCTAAGTTCTGCTTACGAGTGTAAATAATTTATTCGCACCTAATTTTAAATTTCTTAAGAATTTCGCCGAAAGATATCGCTGCTAGCTTAGAAAGAGCATAAAAAATGAAGTTTTCGAATATACCACGTTTTGTAGTAACCATTTGGCAAAGTTTAGGAACAAAATTTAATGAATAATCATTCAAAAATCAAAAAAACTGTGCAAATACAAATAATTCGCTGATGTTACATTGTTCTAAGTCGAAAGACTCAGAAAAACTATTAATCGGAAGTCTGGAAAATAATGCTAAATTAGTTCCATCAAAGATTGATCTCCCAAAGGGAGTGCTCATTTCGAGTCATATTTTAATTAATTAAATTATGTACTTCTTAATCAATACGTAATATTTAGAATAAATTGTTTCTTAGATAGCTATTTACCTTTGTACTAAACAAACAGTCACTTTTAAAGGCAATAAAATTATAACTATAAGCTACATTATTACTTTTGAAATCTATGAAATTATCTTTGAGTTAAATTAATTTCATTATTTTGCACGAAACAACTTTCCATTTTTACAATAAACAGTCAAGGTATGGATTAATCAAATTATTTGACATGTCTATTGACTAAATATAGAGGCAACGATTCCCTATTTGCATATAATATTTATTTTAAAAGACTTTGAATCCGAATCTATCAAAAAAAATTTTAGTTTATATATATATATATTTAGGAGGATCTGTTATGAGCTAACTTAATTTAAATATTTAGAATTTGTGTCAAAAATTATGCCAAAAACGTAAACAATATATTGGTCGTAAATTAATATTTAATCAAGAAAGGGACAAAAATAATACCGATTTACAAGCGAAAAAGGTGGAACTGAAAATTTTAAATTAATTTTGGTTACCTGATGAAACTCAAAGGTGTTTCGAATAATCATCCGTTTCCTACTACAATCAAACTGATTTTAATGTTTTTAGTCTCACCTTCCGCAATAATGATTCCTCAGATTACAATATCGTTTTTGTTTCTTCCTCCCGTTAATGCTTATTTGCTTCCCCTCATGTGTTTATGTTTTCGACTTTATTCTTGACAAAGATTCAAAATACTTTTATACGACTTATATAAAAAATGCAACATTTGCAATCGATGTTGTAGTTCATTCGAATTAATCAAATTGAAATCTTAAATATACGTAATAACGCAATTTAGTAAGTTTAATCATTAAAACAAAGTGTAAGTAAAAACTTTTTCTTACGTTTGAGAAAAATATAAAGAGACTTTTTTCACAAAAACTAAAGAGGAAATAAGAATTTTTCTTTAATTTTTTGTGAAATAAAGAGGAAATAAGGACTTTTTTACGTTTTGTGAAGGACAAGAAGAAATAAGGACTTTTTTCGCATTTTGCGAAAAATAAAGAGAAAATAAGGACTTTTTTTTAACGTTTTGTGAAAAATAAAGATTGAATTTAAAAAAAAGCCACGCCACAAGTTTCATATGAACAATATATTTTGTTTTTCGATGAACAGGTGCTGAATCTTTTTCTTGCTCTTTTACTGTCTTCATTCGGTGCCTCAAACTTATCCCAAGCTCCTGCCGGAGACGATACAAAGGGGATAGCAGAAGCCTTCAATCGGATTGGTCGAGCAAAAAGATGGGTTAAGAACAAGTTATTAGGACTTTTAAAAGTAAGCATTTAAAATGTAAATTAATAAACATTTTCGACGTATTAAAAACAAAGTTACTTATGTACCAAGATAAGAAAGTAATAGGTTTTTTAATCATATTTTACCCAAAGAAAAATATTAAAATCCACTTTTTTTAATATTATGCTTTAGTGTAAGAATTAAATCTTATAAAATTACTGAAGCCAGTAGAACTGATCTATGATAATACATTAGACACATTAAATTTAGGAATGTGAATATAGCTAGATTTTCTATTTAAAGATACACTCTAAAAATAATTCCAAAAGATAGGAATAGTTGGTTATTAATTTGCGCGACCAGCGTCCTTCTTTTAGGGAAAAAAGGCTAGTACCCGTAATTTTGAAGAACTTCATCAAAGTAAGTGGAGACACCATTACTTAATGTAGCCAGCTCACTTTTTGGCCACAAAAACCTTGTGCCAATAATGTCAACCAACTTTAAAAGAAGTAGAATTGACTTTTGATTTTTATAGCTATTATGCAAAGCTTTCTATCTCTATTTGGTATTGTACACGTGCGTATGAGAGTTTTCATGGTGGTTTCCGCATCAGGCAGCGAACACAAAGTCTTTTGGTTTGATTGCAGCCTCCCGCTACATTTGTGGCCACGGTAAACGAGCACACAATTCTATTTCTACTTAACAGATGGCAGCACTATTATCCTCCTTTCCACGGTTCACCCTTATTCCACATACAAAAATTCTTAGTCTCAAGCAACGTTAAAGCCGACACTGAAAATAATCTTTACGAGCTTAACGTTTTACAAGAAAAAATTTACGGGCAGACCTATATTTTATGGTCATGTGGCCATTAAAAGGCAACATTTTTACGGTTTGTAACTGTTACACATTTTACCGTTATTGACCCTTATCTAGTGGTGGAAGTTTTTAGAGTGTAAAAAAATAAAATATTTATTCATGCTTCTTTCCTGTGGTATAAATTTAAAAACTCATATAATAATTTCATGATTTTCTAATTTTCAGTCAGGCTATCAAGACTATCTTTAAAATTCAATTAAATCTTAGTTCGTATTGCGTTACATTTTTGAATTTTTGTTATTACCAGTTTTGAGCTCATCACTTTTTATGAGAGATACATATCTTCAGTGCTATACTCTGGAATCCTAGATTTAAAAAAAATTTGTGAAGAGAACAAAACAAAGGAAATGTAATAAAATGTGCTCTTTAGCGTCGCATACTTTTATTCTACATGAGCTTATAGCTCAGGTTTATCTCTGCAAATAATAAGTTTTAAATTATTATCTTCTGCAAAGATATAAAAACAACGAAAATTTTAGCAATTAAATATTTCATTGCTCAGAAATGGAATATGGACGTGAAATAATGTAACTTGTGAAAGAAACATAAAAAATATCAAATTTACATTCAATTTAAAATCACTATCTTAGACCATTGTTAACTCCACTATTAAAATGAATATTATTATTTTTTAACTAACTGTATATTATTAGGGTGCATATTAGTCTATGAAATTTATTTAATTTATTAATTTGAGCATTGTTTTGTCACCCTTTAGGGTTTACGAGCCAAAGTAACGAATCAAATTTCCGACCACACGGAAAGTGGCGATGGTGAAGACATGCCACCCTCCCTCATGGTTGACGGGCAAGTGCCAAGTAAAGAAAAGAAAAGTCCTAAAGAAAAAACAGAACTAGAAATCGCTCTCGACGGTTATGAACTAGGTTATCAAGGTTCGTAGCATATTCTGTTAACTTTATTAATAACCACGAATTCAATAGTATACCAAAGTATACTGTACCCTGGGTTTTTTCTTTATTTCTTTATTTATATATATATATANCCATATATATATATAAATTTTTTTTTGTGAGATAATTTTTAAGTAACACTAATGTCACAAAACCCATCTTAAAATTCATAAGCTAACGTATGACGTTTAGCAAAAGCTAACAATTGTTTAGTATTTCAACATGTTCTTCAAACTATAAGAATATGATAAAAAAGAAGCATTTTTCGAAATGAATGATTTTTGAATAAATAATGAACACTATTTATCTAAAATATGGTCAAAACTACCATAATATGATAAAATTTAGCATATTTCTGCCTCAATGAGAACATCAAAGAGATCGATAATTTTTATCAAAATGGTTTGAAAATTATTTTTGCAAAATTAGCAATAAGCGATTGTTTTATTATTATGCTGTTTGGCAGTAAAAATGGTAAAATTTGTAATACTTCAGGCTATTACATAAAAACCATTTATTTGGTTAAATTTACTTTTTAGTTTGGTTAAATTTACTTATTTGGTTAAATTTATTTTGGTTAAATTTATCTTGCTAAATGTGCGATAACAAGAGCTATAATTTTGAAAACCAGAATTTCCAATAAATCGTTACCAAAACGAACTGAACAATTACTAAACGAATGGTTTAAGACCGTATATTTTTGTTTTATTAACCAGAATTATGTGGAGTTTTTTGCCAGAAATGTCATTACTATGTTGTATCGTAATTTTGCCAGAATTTTTTTCTCCTTATATAACGTCAACCGTTTGTTATTAATACTAAGTTTGCGCTTTTTTTGGCAATAATTGCAATGCATTCTGAAATTAAAATAATTCTTGAAAAAAGTTGAATTTTTGTTTTAAAATCAGAAAAATGTTTTTATTTAGTATTTACCACAAGTCAACTTTTTCCTGTGTAAGAATGATAGATAATATTTCGGACATACACCAAGTGAATATGTAAATGCCTATATTCAACGGTGAATAATAACTGATAACACACATTAACTTATCACAGTAACATAAATATTATTATTTCAGGTATCGAATTTTAAATCCGTTATCACCAAATGATTTTTAACAGCATTTAAATTAGTTTTCAGTCATTTCCATTTCAATTTATTTTTCTTTGCAGAAGATGGAAAAGCAATAAAAATAAAAAATAAGAGCAATTCGATGGTTAATTCAGTGAGAATGGGAGATAAAGTTCAACCAAAAGACAACAAAGAAATGGTAAGAAGCTTACTAGTTAACAATGTAGTATAGTTTGTTTACGGTAAGAACTCCCCCCGGCACACTGAGCCCGTGTGCTGCTATGGAAACAAGACTAGCTCATTTCAGGGAAGGTAGCTTCTCTTCACTCTAGAGCTAACCCAATAGAATCCCTTTCTCCCACCGACGTGAGCCATACCCTGTTCTAAACAGTGACCCCACACCCCTACTTTAAATAGTTATACCTCGTTACCATAATCACCGCCACGAGTCCATGCGAATGGCTAGGGGAGTTCTTACTTTAGACAAACTACATTCCTTCAATGGGTATGCGTATAAAAACCAAATTCACATTGAAATATAAATAAAACTGAAATAACAATGTGTTTTAATAATAAATGTAAGAAGAACTGGAACTTAATGGTGTGTTCTACAAAAAATTATTTTCTTCAGAAAAGAAGTGTCGATAAATTTCGCTGTAGCAATAAAATAATTGGCTTTAAAATCCAGAACAAAATTAATTAAACTATTGTTTAAAAAAAGTAAAACGATGAGTTACTTATTGAATTCAAATTCTCATTAAATAGATACTAATTAACCCTTGGACATAAAATCTCATTCTCAGATTCGTCAGAACTTCCTTTAATGGAGAAGTGAATGGTTTTTATTATTTTTATTCCACTACTATACAAACAGAGTGCGAAATATTGAAAGAAACATTCGAGAGTTACAGTTCACTAAAATTTCCCTAAAAATTGTAGTGCCGCGAGAAAAAGACTGAAAATAAGGTTAGCGTTAAATTAACGTAAGATAAACTCTATGCAATATCCCTCTTATTTTAAAAAAAAAAAATTTAAACCACAATATTGTTCAAATTTACTATACTGTAAAAAATTCCATATCATATTACGGTAAAAGGTACTTTCACATTGAGTGTAGCACCCGTATAATCTATTTCACCCTAAAATTTTACACCGCAATTCGTACAGTAATTTATTTAATTACAGTGATTTTACAGTAAATGTTGTTGTAAAAATTCAACACATTCTAAATTTTCTAACAGTATATGGCTATACTGTTGCCGTGATGGCGTGATTGGCTTAACAGCCAGTATATGGCGTGATTGGCTTAACAGCTAGTTTTTATCACATTCAGGCTAGTAATCAACTAGCGTGCCTATTCCTATGCTCAGCCAAAAAGTTTATTAGAAGAACTATAAATGAACTTTCCCTTAACACTTAAAAACATCAATAAGTGAGAGTAATAACTGAAATGTAGCATTAATAATTAAGAGTACAAATATTGATATTGGGGAGACCGGAAAGTAATGTCGTTTCGGTGCATTAAATATTCGTCAGTCTTAAAAACCAATTCATTTCTTCATCGATTTATTTATATTCATTTTCGATCCAACATTGAAAGGTTGCTGCTAACGATAGTTAATACATTATTGATTAAAAATAAAATCCTGATCACATGCACCGAAACTACATTACTTTCCGGTCCCCCAAGTATTAAAACTGGGAGCAAAAGTTTCTGTAAAATTGTAAATTTTTAAAAGTTTTCAAAAAAGTATTTCAGAAATTTGAAAGTTATTTTTCTTTTTAATTGACCTGACAATCGTCCTGTCTTGCCCGTTGCCATTAACATAATTCAAAAAAATTATTATAAAATTCCTGTAAACTGTTCTTGAAAATTACCAATACACTCAAATAATTATTGATACATTACACAAGCGAAAATCGAGTTTCCTTCTAAATAAAGGTAAATAATGCTTGAAATTTATCACTATGTTTTCTTTAATGAAAATACTGCTGTGAGATTTTCACAACTGATCTATCTATCTTGACTATTTGGCTGAGACTGAAAAGAAAAATGGAACAAAGTACGCATAGTATTTAATTGTTAGTGTTGTTTAGACGCTATTTTTTTCACTAAGTACACACAGTAATTTTTGCGATTGAAATTCTGATTTGAGTTCTACATTACATTAAAATCACGTTGCAATAAAATGACAGGAATGCTGCGAATTTTGTAATAGTACGTAAATAGATGGGGGGGAAATTTACGTAAATTTTAAATGATTTTTTTTTCAAAACAGTATTTTCATACTGCAAAAATTAATATTAACCTATTTTCTTAAAGCAATTTACAGAATCTATCTATAGTTAATTTCATATCCTTAAAATTCCTTGTACATAAGAAATTTTTGTTTTGCTGATATTTTTTTAATTCTTTGCTTTCATTTAAGCTTTGTGATTATAGTTTTTTAGTTACAGCTTATGATACCAATTAAATAAGGCATGATTTAAAATTCCAGGGACCCTAGGCATAGAAAAATGAGGATTGATCCTCAAATACATGTTTTTCATCAACAAAATGCTTTTAAACCTTTTATAACATAAGTAATTTATAATATGTTTATAAATGGGATCCTATATTTATTTCAATTTTTGTTAACTTATATTTAGACTGGACAATTAAGGTAAAACACACAAACAAAAATTTGTAATATTTAGGAAGGTCCCAGATATGCGGAGACCATAACATCGGAATCTCTCAGGCCTTATGAAAAATCAGGTCCTGCAATTAAGCGACAAAATTCCCAATTTTAAGGCTTATTTTTTGTTTATAATACCATCGTGGATTCTTCAAATTTATTTGTGCAATAGAAAAATACAAATATAATAGCTAGCTAAATGTATACTTGCTAAATGTAAAGGAAAAACAGATGAAAAGTAAAGTTGTTAAACCAGTCATATTATAAAAGAGTTTTACTTTATGAATAGCCATACCCACATTAGCTTCTTGGTATCTTCATTAAACTGTAGTTCGGAAAATTTAGATTAATGTAAAAATATATATCATTCTTTGATTTTATTCTCTGGAAAAGCTTATTTTTTAAATAATCGCAGTAACATTCCCCTCAAAATAAATACATATTATTATTGATTATAGATATTAAAAATAATATGAAATCAATGAGGAGAGGCGCTCAAATTAGAAACAACGGATCATTACCGATTTCAAATATTTAATAATATGTATTTGCCGACTACTATTCCCCATGCTGAAGTATTAAATGGATTGAACTATGTCAAAATGCTCTCATGTGTTCTGGTGAATATAAAGGTCGAATATGTCATATTCGACCTTCAAATTTTGCCTGAAATGAAAACGAACTCATTCTTAGTCTTCTTTCATATATTTATCTCGAAATTCGAGGTTAGTTAAGAATTGCTATATTTTTTTATTATTATTATAAGCGCTTCAATTGTTTAACTGGTATAAAAGTTGTCCAAATAAAAAGTAGACTCTTGGGATCATTTAAAGCAATTTCTCAAGATTAACAAGGTCTTGCAAGAGCTGAAGAAGCTCTTGCAAGAAGTGAAAAAGAATCTCAATAATGATACCACAGCCACCATTTGTGGTTTAAAGAGAGGTAGGAGGTGGAATCTTCAAAACCGATCCAGAGCATTAAAAACTGAACTAGCATCTGATCAAATTCTTGTGAGATTAGCATGTTTTCTTACCCTGAGTGTTGGCAAATCTAACACTGATGTACGCCTTTCGCAAAAACTTTGACATCATTTGCTTGCAGACGGTTCCTGGACAGTGTTCGTCGTAAACAGGAAACATTTGGCAAGAAATGAATGCATTACACTCGCGTTCTGCCTCTTAAAATCGTTTTACTACTCGTTTTATTGTCCTGATTGCATCCATCTTTGTAGACTTTACATTTTCGTACGAGCTGATTGCTCAGTTATATGCAATTAATGGTGGCTTTATTTATAACCCAAGAAGATAGTGATTGCTACTTTATTTCCGAAGCTATTACGTGACTTTTCCCAAAGCTATTTGGACAACTTTTATAAATTATGAATTGCATGAATTGTTTCTAATTTATTTCTGTATATTTGTGTGTTATTGTGATATTTAACTTCTGCGCTTTCATCTAACCGATTAACAGAAGTTGTTTTTGCAGGAGAAGGAAGTGTTTGGGAACAAAATACATCCGCAAAAGGATGAGGACAATCTGAGTAACAACAAGGAGAAAGAGGTAATTACAGAGAAACCGTCCAGTCGTCACTCTTCTTCTCCAAATGATACTACCGATGACGAAAAGAAAGACGCCAGCAAAGAAGATCTCGGAGACGGTAAATTAACATTTTTTTCTTACACCTTTAGACTGTAAATATTTTATTTAATCTAATGCATTTCAACTCAATTATTTTAGCACGCATCCCAAAATAAACCAATGATCTGAGAAATCAATGATACAAAAACGGAATGATATCGAAAGATACGTTTTACTGCTTCCTGCTTGGGTAACAAGATCATTTATTCATACAATGATTCAAAATTACTTACAAATTTCACCCTAAGAGGGAGCTGCAATCCAAATGAAAATATTGAAAAATGTTTGCAAACGTACCCTTATTTGAAGCAATCAACTGTAGCTCAATCTCAGAACAAAATTAACTGATGCCAGTTTATGTATTTGATTTAAAATTTTCTCACATGTGACAGAAAATAATGTTTTATAGTTAGTTTCCTCAGTTAGAGAGGTCTTCTTTCACTAATTTACTATATTTTTTATTAATTTTAAAACTTCTTGAGCCTTCTTTTACTAATTTACGAACTTTGCTACTAATTTTGAAACTTCTTGGGTCTTCTTTCAGTAATGTACTAACTTTGTTACTACTTTTGAAACTTCTTGAATATGAATTAACTCGTTCTCTAAGAAGAACACAGAGATTAATAAGTTTCTTTTTTCCTTTTTGTTTTTTTAATTAAATTAATATTTCAAATTGATGGTCAACTACTAAACAGTCCCATCTATTTAAAAATGGTTCTTACATCTCAATAAAAAAAATTTTATCACCCTGAATGCAGTACTCATTTTTTTGTGTAATTAAGATTAATGTCGTTCATTTATGTATTGTTTAGATGTGATGGCTGGGACAGACATCGCTCCTCAAACAGAAGGTGACGTTGACGACGACAAGCTGGAAACTAATACCGCTGATGTCATTATTGCCGAGTACCCGGCAGATTGCTGTCCAGATACTTGTTATACAAAAATCGCTTGCTGTGCGGAAGAAGCACATCCTGAATTCTGGTCTCAATGGAAGGAATTACGAGGGAAAATGTTCATTCTTATAGAAGATAAATATTTCGAAACCATAATCATTACTATGATTATGATAAGTAGTTTGGCCCTCGTAAGTATAGTGCTTCATAAATGTCAATATATATATATATATATATATATATATATATATCATGTTAAAATCTTTTAGAATTGATGACATTTTTAACAATACAAAATTCGGATTTATAAAAATAAAGAGAGGAATTTAATAACTTCTTTCTAGATTTGATANCATCATATATAATATATATATATGTATATATATATATATACAGCAAAATAAATAAATGCAAAAAACACGAAGAAAATTAAGAAAAACAATAAGAGAAACAAAACTGCTCTAGTTACGCTCAATTTGCGCTTTTGTATTCATATTTTGCAATCTGGCAATCTTGTTACGAAAATATTTTTTAAATCATTCTTGAAAAATTTCCCTTTCATGTAAGTACATTTGAATTCGCTACTCGCTTTATAGATTAGGTTTTATTTTGTTTTTTCTTTTTATTTTATTCTATTTTCTGTTTTTACGTGTTATTTTTACTTATTGTGTTCCATTTCATTTGTTGCAATTTTTGTAAAAAAAAAAACTTTTTTGAGTGCTCCTCACACTATTGTATTGATATATTTTGCTTTGGCTATATTGATACAATATCAGAAAGCACTCTTTTTTGCGGATATAATCGTGTGGGCTGATAAAAGATTATATCCTTTATTTTCCGGATTTTTTAAAAAACATTTATCTTCTTTTTTTCCAGTTGCTTGTTATTTTTTTATAATTATTTTTCTTTTCCTCCCCTTTTTTCATATGTCTGTAATTTTCCTTTGTTTTAACTTCATTTTGTCATTACTGTGCATTCTTCTTTGTTTTAACTCTGTTTTAACTTCATTCGATTCATTTTAAATATAATATACTACTACTTTAAATTGAAAAAAAAAATTTAAGATAGTTGCAATTTTAAAAAAAAAAGCAGGGTGATTGTAAAATAGCTTTGCAGACTTATGGTTGCCCATATTGAGAATACTGGTCAAGAAAATGAAATAAAATTTTATATAAATTTGTTATAAGGTATATGCTTAAGAAAAGAGTAGTAAACGACTATCGAACGGTAACAGTTATAAAAAAATCAAATGGCAACACCTATTTTTTTCATCAAAACGAGATATCAGTAAAAAATTTAAAATGAAATCGAAACAATATTTTTTTCATGAAAAATGGCATCACTTGGTATAGATGAATTAGAAAAGTACATATTCTATAAGTTTTTAACGTGTCTGCATTCGGCTCTGCGTAACAAGCTCAGTCAACAATTGGAATGAAGATGAAGGGACAGAGATTTAGGTTTGGTTTCTTTCTTGCATTTTTCTTAAACATTTCTAGCAATTCTGATATTTGATCTAATTGTATAACATTATAACAAAAACTTTAGAACGTCATCTCTGCCATTTTTAACAGTTGCTGGTTATAGTTTAATAATAGTTACAGTGGTATAAGAATTCCTTTTACACCTGTAAACCTGAATTATTTTAACAATGCAAACTCTTAATATTTTTGAAGATTATTATTGGATACTCTTATACATATATATAAATTATTACTCGTAAATCTAAAAATGTATTCAAAGTTAAAGTCATTTTTTTCCTTTTCGTTGGAATATGATTATTTTAATCAATATTTACTACTAAACTTACAGGCAGCTGAAGACGTAAACATCGGGAAAAGGCCAATGTTGCAAGCATTTCTTACATACATGGACAAAGTATTTACCGTCCTATTTTTCATCGAGATGATAATAAAATGGATAGCTCTCGGTTTTAGAAAGTATTTTACAAACGCATGGTGTTGGCTTGATTTTGTAATCGTCCTGGTAAGTTTAATTTCTATATTAACTATTATTATTTTAGAATTTATTCTAAATGTAGAGGTTTATTAATATTTTAACCGTCGTAAAACAGCAGACAGAATTTTCAGTTAACTATTACTAATGTTCAATTCCGTAGCCTTGTAATTTTGAGCCCAATCCAGAAAACAAGGGAACTCCTGGGTCAAGTATTGGGAGAAATTCGCCTTCATGCAGAGCTTTTTGAGGGAACTAACCCGAATTTGCTTTACATGGAGAGGAAAACCCCGATAACCTCCCACGGTTATCTTGACTGCACGAAGACTCTAACCCATGATCCATCTACCACTAAGAGCCTTTTTACGTCAGCACTGCTGTCGGTGCGAGCCGGGTGCCGAATTCGTATCGACCAGCCATTGCTGGAATTTGAAACTGGTGTACCTAATTGGAAGGCGAACGCTCAATCTCCTAAGCCACCACGGCAAACAATTTCTTAATAACTATACAATATGCTACGTAATGACCCCACTTAACATATGTTTTTTTAGATTCCTTATCAATAAAAGGAAGTATATTATAGTACATTAAGACATTAAAAAAACACTATTGAAATTAACAAATCACTCTTGAAGATGCTGGGAATTAAAGCACCAAGACCTTTTCTTTATCTGATGAATTTGAAGTCTTTCAACTCATCTTTATTTCCTGTGGTAATCAAACAGGTTATAATTTCAGTTCCCTTTTCCTCTGTAGGAATTCGTTCCATTTAAAAAACAGTTCTATGTTTTTCTCACTTAAGTATTTATTTATGATTAGGTTTTCTTACTTAATTTCTGATGAGGATTCCAAAAATATTTATTAAGGGCAGTCATTATGGTACACCTTGTATCTTAAAGTATTTTTATATTAAATTACGTAACTATGTATTAGAAATAATAAATTATTGTAACGAGTGTAAATTCCACTTTAAAGATTGAAATCAATAACTGGTTAAAAATTAGTAGAATTTTTACTTATCCATATTTTAGAACTTTTTTTTTCATTTGATTATTTTTTTATATTATCATGTTTAGTAGAATAAAATATAAACCATTGTTACGTTTCTGCAATTTCAAAATTGAAACATTTGACTTTAAATAAGTTTGAGAAAAAAAATCTCAGTTTAAAATTTTGGATATTCATTATATTTTTACTAAAAATATTTTATATGTTCCTTCATTTCAATTTTTAAAAATAATTTTTACTTAAGATTATGCATCAAGTTCTAAATTTATATTGATATACATGAAAATAGCATTAAAAAATCGCAATATATCTGCAATAACTCAAATACAATTAAAGGTATTTTTTAAAAAATTACGTAATTTACGTATGTTTGCATTATTTACGCAAATTACATCATTTACGTAAATTATATTTATATAACTTACATAGCTTATGTAAATTACACAATTTAAAAAACTCGTGCAAATTATATAATTTTTTAATATAAAAAATCCAATTATAAATTATATCCAATAATTCCAGAGCATTGTCTTAAAAAATAATTCAGTATGTTTTAATTTGTATTTTTATTTTATTTCTTATCTTTTTGCTTTTATTTTTGTGAAGGACTTAAATACAATAATTTTGAATTTCTTAAATGCGTGAAACAAAAAATTTACTTCAAAAACTACAATTATCAATATAAATGAGTTATGTTAATTTCCTGCTATCTTTTATTGTATTATTTTTTTATTTATTTATTTTTTAAATTTTAAGAAAATATTTAATTGAAATGTGCTTTGCTTAATTTAATTTTCATAATCTATTAATTAAAATTAAATGGTAAATTTTGTTACTTAGATATAATCAGAATATAATCATAAAATTATTACTATCTACACAGGAGCAAAATCGTGAAGTGTAGAATATTTCCTCATTCTAAAGCATATGCAGCTTCGATAAACAGGAAATTGTAATTTCATGATAAATTTTCGAGCTTAAAAACACATTTATTTAATTTGTCTATTTTTTAAAAACTTAATTTTAATTTGTAAAAACTATAGTTTGAACATGTTTTAAATTTAAATTTGTTTTATAATATTTACAGATTAGCTGTTGAGAGGGAAATATTTTATATTTTTATTTAAAAATGACTAAAATACTATAATCTGTTTCTATTTTTATTTTTTCCATAACATTTACATCACTGTGAAAATGTATGTATTCCTGTTTTAATTGAATGTTATCTATTAAGAGTATTTGAAATGCATTTATATGTTTTTAAAACTTATATAATTGTGACATTTGTGGTACAAAAACTATTTGTTTATGTCTTTTTCTGTTGTAAATACCATCTAAGTATTCACTGAAATGTTTTCTGACATTTGTATAATTTTTAAATATACTGTAAATATAAACTGCATAAAAGTATTCTACTTTTCAACTTTTAACGTATTCAAGATAAATAAAATGTGATTTTAAAAAAGTTATAGCTCAAGAAATTTCAAAAAATTACTAATTTATTTATAAATTGAAATTATTTGGATTTGCTTGAAAACATTAAAGTGAATACTTTTTAAAAATGGAAATAGTCTGCAATATTCTATAAAAAAAAAGTTATTCAATGGTAGAGTATTTGTCTTAAGAGAAAGATAAGGTAAAAATCTATACTTTAAAAACAAAAATTTTGTTTCATATTCGTGTTTATTTGTAAATAGAATGTTTATAAGAAAAATTAAGCAATCACTCTTTTTATACTAATTTAATTTTTAAAAACGGATAATTTTTTAATGAGAAAAATGATATCTAATTTACTGAATAATATATTAACCTAAATGTTTTTAAATAAAATTCATTATTCTGATATCATGACCTATATCGATTGAAACAATTTGAAGAGAATGTACGAAATTAACAACAAAAGACATTGATGCTTTTCATTTCTATTCTCTTTTCTTTTTTACATAAGCCTAACTATTTATAAACAAACTTTTCTATTAATCACTTTATATAAATTTTCTATTAACACTAGATAAATCACTTTTCTATTTAGAGGCAAACTTAAGAAATTTCTCGAGAGAATTTACCGGAATTTTTTTTAACTGACAATTCCATCTGTTTACATTTAGAAAATGTAAACAAACGGAAGCATTCAAAGCATAAACTGGAGGATATCAAGATGAAAGAATTAGCTTATAGCTCGCAAAAAGCGGTGAACTTAATGGATTAAAATGGAATATAATAAATTAAAAATGCCTAAGTTAGTAATGGGTAAAACAAAAGAGGTAAAAGAAGATAATTTGCCATTAACAATATCACACAACTAAGCAATAATTGTTAGCAAAGTAGCCTAAAACACAGATTATGAAACTTTTATGGTTATAAAATACACCTTTTTAATGGATCACTACAAGTGTGTAATTTTATTTAATGGTTATGACATTTATTTTTTATCAAATTGATTTATTTTTTAATTTATTTTCTAGGTATTCATGTTTTGCGAAATAATTTTAATTTAAAACTGTTTTTCATTAAAATAAGATTCATTGAAATCTTATTTTTACACTAGTTTTATTAGTTTGTAATAGAAGGAAAATGTTGATTATTCTCACGACAAAAACTGTTGCGGCTTATTTCAGTTTTATCTCAGTTGAGTCATCTTCAAAACATTTTTAGAAAAATCTGCTCATAAATGATGAAAAACTTCATGTAGTGTAACATTTTGAACACATAGTATATTGAATTTTCGGTAGATTAAGCCTATATTAAAGTACTTCTTGAAAAAAGTACCATAATTCTTCATACAGTTATCATTGTCATTTCAATTATGCAAGGATTTCGTGAATTCCAAAACACTTATGCCCTACCATTATCTATTGAAATGAAGATAAGTAACTTTTCTCCTTGGTAAGTAACAATTGTTTTACTTCAGCTTCCTGAAATTCAAGTGTTCGATTTTCTATGGATTAAGTCTTAAATACGCCTCTTAAATATCTGATACACACATTGATGCGTATTTTTTCAAATTATTATGGTAAATTCTATCTTAAAGAATTTTTAAATCATCTTACCGATTTTCAAATCAAAACTGATCAATCAATTACAAATAAACATTTAATTTTTTCGCTTTTTTACGGAAAATATAATATCAAAGCTATTGAGTGTGAAGTAAACAAAAAGTCATTAAAAATATATTTAATGGCTGTTTGATAAGCATTCCTGGAATTTTTTCCTGCATTGTTTAAACCACTATTCATGTAAATCATTGAAAACATTTAACAATTTTTTAAATATTATATGTAATATTTTATTGTACATGATTTTCTTTAATACTTATTAGAAAGTTGAAAGGCTAACAGCACCAAACAAACGGAATGACTTTTATAATCGGACAAACAGTCACAGACCAGGCTTAAAATTAAGAAAAAACGAAAATACTAACAGATTCTGACCTTAAGATGGGACGATAAAAAGTTCTTCGATTACAATAAAAAATTTTATATAATAATGTTTTACAACGCAACTATGCAAGATAAAATTTCATGTGAAATTTAATGTTCACATTATTGCTCCATCTACAAGAAAAAAGAGATAGCCCTTTTTCACGTGCAATTTCCCTAAATACAGTCTACCAGGATGTCGAGCAACATTCCCTTAAGACTTGCTTTGACCCCTCACGTGGGCTTCCAAGAGTACACTTCAGTCCGGATTTGGCATTAAGCACAAATAAAAATTCAGACTTTCCCGAATTGCTACAACAACTGGCTCTAGAAATAATTAACAACATCCCAGAGGAGGGCCTCTGCGTTTATACAGACGGTAGCAGGGACGACCGCAGTCGTACTGGAAGTGGGGTCTACATCAAGAGACCTGATGGTGATATCAACATTAAAATGAGAAACCCGGATTCTTGTTCTGTTTTCTGATCGGAGCTTCTTGCTATTGAGGCAGGGCTGCACACAATTGAAGAGGATTCGCTGCTAGACCCTATCTGGATCCTATCGGATAGTAGAAGCTCTATCCAATATTTGAGTGCATGGCCCAGAGTGGGAGATAGGGCTGGAACGGCAATCTTACAACTTCTCAGTAAACTTTCCGTGAAGCGGGATATTTATTTGCAGTGGATTCCGTCCCACGTTGGTCTGTACGGGAATGAGATCGTTGACTCGCTGACTAAACTTGGCTCAAATGAACCTCTGCCGGAAAGTTTGGCACTCACATCCTCGGAAATTCACTCCATTAGAAAGCAAGGTGTCCAGCTAGCCTGGAATACTCCCCCAGTACATATCTGGTACTCTGGGGATAAGCCGGGTCGTGCTTTGACCTTCAAAGGTAATAGAGGCGATCAGACCGCGTTCACTAGACTCATCAGTGGTCACATAAAGTGCATGAAGTATGAACAACAGCGAAAGATCTATCCCACCTGCAACAAATGTTTCTCCAGTGCAGCCAGCCCGGCCCACCTCCTTAGCTGTGTGGATTTTGAAAAGGAGGATTTTCTGCGCGTCCCGGTCTTGTTTTTTGATTTCCTGAGGGTGAATGGACTCATGGACCTGGTCTAGCTCCGCTAGACCAATGGGGATGAGAAACAACAACAACATCTACAAGAATGTGAGATGATTCTATTGCGGACATTTTTTTTCATAATGGAGTCATCTAACAGTTTTTATTTGTTTAGCTAAATGATTTAAAGCAAAATTATTCATTTTATAACTTTGCATTGTGAGTTCATAACATATGATGAAAGCATGTATGGATTCTATCTTCAAATCCACACCCATTATTATCCTAGAGAACTTCTGGCACAAATAACCGGATATATGCGACTTTTTTCCATTGAAGGATTATTTTTTTATTTACTTTTTTACTCTTGCTTCGAGGCATACAAACTGTAAATTGATTTTTATGCTAAGGTTAGTTGCTTTTAAATAATTCATGTAACGTTTTTGCATGTGATTAACTAGGTGCTACCCAGGATTTGTTTACCACCTTAGACATTTTCTGTCTGCTCTGAGTCTGCTTATCTTTCAACCATGGATTCAAACTCCTACTTTTTGCTGTCCTATCATAACGTCAGAATTGCAAGGATTTTCGAAATGTTTTCCCTTTAAGTGCGTTTTGCAATTCCACGTTCCATAGCATTTTTTTTTCAGCGATATTTAATGAATACCAAGTATTTTTTTTTTGTTTCTACTGTGTTCGTCACTTAGTGTAGCTGTACAGCTATTGGATACTTGCAAGCAACGTCAAGCGTGGATCTGCCAATAACGCTCGACACAAACGTGTGACGTCACTTGCAAGTATCCAATTAAATCTGATCCGATAATGGAATCAGCGTGACAATAAATTCAAGCCTTAAGGCCAACACGCCGTGCATAACCACGCAATTAGACACAACCACGTGATCTGTTGCAAGTATCCAATAGAGGCTCCGTTGCGTTGCGTCAAAGTATTGCAGACTATTTACCACGAGTTTTGATATGTATCTAACCCGTGTCTTGTTGATGTGAACTAACACCAAATTCCTTCTTTTGTTTTCCTGGCTGCTTCTCTACATAACCTTCCTGCCAACCTTCTCCGTTGAATCGCACATGAAAACATTTTCTATAGGTTTCCATATTTAATCTCGCCGTGGGCTTATTGGGCTTTGGAAACATCCCCGCCTTTAAAACCATGAGAACTCTCAGGGCTTTGCGGCCCTTAAGAGCGTTATCTCGCCTGGAGGGGATGAGAGTAAGTAATACTGAAAACACAGTTGTCATTGGCTGGTGCGTTGCTGCTGGTAGAAAGAGTATATTTATATACCCCTATACCTCCTCTCACGTCGCATTGTGTCTTTGCTGTTTTTTGAGAGTTTAAGATCAAATACTCCCCTGTAATTCAATCAGACTGCGAGACTAAGTTTTTTTTTAGGCCATCACCCGAATTATGCATTTTCACTTCCCTGTGAAACAATTAAACTAAAGCAATATTTTTTTAAGTTATACATACTTAATTATAATTAAATAGACAACGCAAATCTTTTTGCATAAAAATGGTTTATCTGTTTGTTAAGTTTTTAAAAAGAAACATACAGGCGTGTTAGTATTTGTGCTAATTTTTTTTATTTAATTTTTATATTTTAATGAATTTTTACATATTGAGGAACGTTTATCGGTGTTTTTAATATGTATTTTGTTAAAAAAAATTTTGATCTGTGTAGTAGATATTTTTTAAATCATTTTTGTGAATTCAAAATTTGCTCAAATCCCGATCATTAAAAATTCTGTTAAATTTCCATTTCTTTTGAGCCGTCAGACAATAAAATCATGCATTAACGCCACATGCAACAGAACCAAAAATTTAACTTTTAATTTGATTGATTTCTTTAAAGACATTGACGAATTTTCTAATTACACAATATTGTATTAAAAATTATTATGATTCTACTCCTCATAAAAAAATATACATAATACTCCAATTTTTTGTGGCCTTATGACTGCTCTCAACCACCACAGTAAAGGAACATCCTAATCTTACAGTATTGCACAATGGTATTCAATTAAGCCGTTGTCCCTTGTAGATGCATAAAATTCAACGTAATATTTTTCAAATTATGATTAAGTGTGGTAGTGTTTTACCTTTCTAAAACAGAATAGTTTTTTTTTCATTATCTGGAGTATTATGCCCAAAAAAATAATTCCGATCAGTGTAACAACTATGTATTTGTGATCATTATGAAATTAATGATCTCAAAGAGATGATTTTTTTTAATCGTTTCCTCGATATTCAGTCGTAATGTGGATCACATTGACTTCTTCTAAATTATAGATTTATTTATTGCTTACAAATCAAATATTACTCAAACTTAAAATTCGTCATCATACAAGAATTCATTTCAGCAATAGTTTTAACTACAGCTATATCCAGTAATCAACAATTTCTTCGAGGAATTGCTTCGCAGTAATGAAAATTCGTTATACAGATGTTATGCATTTTCCAATTTTTAGGGTTTTCAAGACCTAACTAGCTAACTTAAGCTTGTAAAGTAAAAAACGATGCGATGAATTATTTTTATCATTTAATTTTAAGGTTTCTTTTTTAAATGAATTTTTACCGTCGAATAAATAATTTCATTTTCCATCCCGTACATTTTTTGTTTAAATTCTAAATTACTTTAAGTTATTTTAAATTATTAAAATTGAGACAGTGATTTTGTTCCTATTACACAGAGAAATAGTAAAATTATTGAGAGAGTAGAAGCAGATTTTTTTTTTTTTTTCAATTTATGACATGTTCTTTGACAAACATTTTCCTTTGTTGAAGTTGCATTTTTACATTTTAAAATACACAATTGCTGAATTTGCATAGGATAGAAATAAAAAAATAGCATTCTAGAGGAAAAAAACTTCATCTAAATGAGAAAAATTAATAATTCATAAGTAAATTAAATTAACAGCATCTTTATTTTTTTAATATTAAAAAACTCGATAAATATAGTATTTTCTTGACTTTAATTTTGTTATATATACTTTGATTTTTTTTTTGTTACAAATTTTTCTTAACTGTAACCTATTTCAGAAATACTGGGGAAAAAATTTACACAATGCTAATAATTGAAAAAAAAAACTAATAGTAACTAATAAATAAAATTTATTTTAAATAAGCATAACTGTCAAGAAAATGTATCTAAACCTCCTATTTTTCAATTTCATGAGTGATTTTAAATCTAGCGTAAATACTTAAATATTGAGAAGACACATTCTATTATTTTAAATATATTGAAACGGAACTTAAAAACATTAGTCCTGCTATTTAAAAAATATACGAATTTTTTTTTAATTATTGCCATTCTATGTGTCCCACGATCGAAAATATTTTTGTGATTGTTTCTCACCCAAATAAATGTTGATGCTTCGTGCAACTGACATAAAATTATAGAAACAACACGAAACAATACAGCTGGTCTTACACTCTCAAACAGCAAAACAGTCCTTGTCGGCGATGTGTTGTTTGCTCTTGTGATCGTCTTGTCAATGTAGAAATCTGAATTCTATTTTTACAGCATCTTGGTGAAATTTGTAGAAAAAAAGGAATAAGGGTATGGAAGATCGTAGACATCCCACTTAAACTTAGCAAGTTGAAGTTATGAAAATACATCCCCTTTTTTTATGAACTAGATAGATTCTTAAAAAACTATAAACTAGGTAGAAAGCATGTAAGAGTGCTAGATTTAAACGAAGTCTTTTGAAGATTTAAATGTGAGTGAAGTCATATTCATAGTCAAGGTCATAATCTTTAAGCAAAAATGCGTCTAATACTACCCTAATTTTATCTAAATTTACGAAACTATCAAAAAAAAATTTCTATTCTTAACACGTTATTTTGAAGTAATTATTTTTTTTTAAAAGTAATTATTTTCAAGTAATTATCTTTTTTTAAAACAAGTTCCTAACTGAAAAGTAAATTTAACCGAATATTTGTTTTTTATGCCAGGCTCTAAAGTATCATGATAAAATTATCAAAAAATCAAATGTTGCCACATTTATCAAATTTTACCACATATAATAAAACCATATTTTAATGTTAATTTTACCAAAATCATATTCAAAATGCTTCGGTAAAAATTACCAAGCCTTTTGGTGTTTCCAAAGAGCCAGAAACACGGTAAATTTAACCATATTCTGGTAGTTTTGACTATACTTTTTTTCAGAGTAATTGAATAATTTGATTGTTGTGGGTATTTCTTCAAAAGACTTCATTACATTCTGCACAAAATTATTTAGGAACACAAACCCCTATATTACACTCACGGCACAAATTAGAAGTTCTTATTAGAAATAATTAGTCATATTACACTTATTTTTATACACTTTAAAAACAGTCACCGAAACTAAATCCGGTTTTTAAAAATATATTTAAACCAAGAGACACTTCGGTAAATTGCAAATTTAAACGAATGGTTGAAATAGTCAAGAAAAGAAGGAAAATGGCCCGAGTAAGTATATAAGGGAGTGAGTATTCAAATATGAAAATACGTTTAAGCGTTGCTAATATAATCCAAAAAAGACGCGCAACAATCAAAAACCTTTTATTAAATAATAATACTCTCATGAAGCTATTTTTACAAATAGCAATATTACAGAATGAATAATAATATTATTTCGTTAATAGTATGAATAAAAGTATAACTTATTGAACAATTTTCTTGATTAAACGTAAAGAAAGATTTCTGTATGGTGATCTGCGAAAGAATGATCGCCAAGTCTTGACAACTTCCAAACAGCAACTCGCGAGTAACTGAAATAAAACATACACAAAGGGACTAACTCGAAAGGAAATAACTCGTAGACAACCCCGGGAAATTCTCCACATGTTTTTTTTTTCTTTCTTTTTTTTAAAAAAAATTGCAAGTTTAAAATTCATTTGACATCTTGGCGGTTTTAGTTGGTGAAACAGATCACTATACGGAAATATCCCCAACAGCAATATTACTTAATAAGTGGTAGGAATATTATTAATACTTAAAGGGTGTTAATAAATACGTAGCAATGGTAGACAATTATGCAGTATTTGAATCTTATAACATAATTTTTTCCATAACATAACATTTAAAATCACAGCAGGCAATGAATTTATTACAAAATGCCAACCATATAATTATTATCTTGCACGGACTTCTCTAAACGTTTAAACGTATTTCCTAAACTGTAAATTAATATGATGTTCCAGTTTTGCCGAGATCATTATTTTCTCCCTTTGTTGATTATTGTCCTGAAAATTAGTTCACCCTTTACGTGTTCTTCAAATGTGAACTTAACATTGTAGGTGTCTCTGATCAATCTATTAGCTTCTGAAGTTGGGGGAGGAAATATACAAGCCTTCAAGACCATGCGTACACTTCGTGCTCTGAGGCCATTAAGAGCACTTTCGCGATTTCAAGGAATGCGGGTGAGTGCCGAGAGACAGTTGGCAACCCCCTATTAGAAAAAAAAAAAAGAAACACCCGTTGTAGCTGGGGCTACCTGTCTCGCGAGCACAAAATAAAGACACTGCATGATATTAGCATCTATTTATTTTCATTTATTTTTCACCTATTTTTAATCTTTCATTTACATCATCAGTTATTTCTTTTTACTCTTCTTTTTTCTCTCTATGAATTTCTCTTCATTAATTTCTTTCTATCTATACAAACTTTTAATTTTGTTACCTCTCAAGTGACATTCATTAACGACACATGATTTAACTGACTTAATTATCTGTGATATTTCAAGACAAACAATTCAGTTATTATGTCCGTTGCAAATTTAGGAAATTAAAGTTGGATACCTGCAAGTGACGTCATAGAAGGTAAATCATGGCATTTGTTGATTCTGAAACCAATCAATATCGACACACGGATGACGTCACTTACAGGTATCCAATCAAATCTGATTAGGCAAATTCACTTCACTTCGTTGCGAGTTGCATAAGTGCAATTACATAAGTGTAACTTTAAAGCAAGAAAAACTTCTCAACTAGTTTACTCATGTAAAGTCATTACTGTGTATTTAAATAAACAGAACTTGTTACCTAATGCGTATATTTGTCTGGGAGTTTTTTAATATTGAGCAGAATGGAATAGTTTTTAATTAAAAAAGTAAAATAAAATGGCTATTTAAATAGATGTGCTGATAATGAATTCTAAACAACAGTCTAAAATCATATTATTTTCATTGGATGCCCAAAATATTCCTATCCAAGCCCGCAATAACACCAATACTTGTTCTTCAAAATGCTCGAAAAACCTCATTTTCTTATTTCCAAATACCAATAACATAATAGGTCAAAGATGAAAAGACATTCTGCCATAATCCCATAAAATCTTTGTTCGTAATAACGTCTTCAGAACTTTTTTAATCCAGAGACATTATTATCTCTTAATATCTCGATCACATTTCCGTCAATAATTCATAACATCAGTCTCGGCAAGATTTCGAAAGATATATAGATTTTAAACCTATTTTATAACATAAAACAAAGTTTTTGTGATGAAAAAAAGTGAATAATTTTCAAAAAATTTAGCAAAGAAAAACTTAAAAAAATTATGATAAATTTAAGTTTTAATTAATAAACCTAAGTGACTTTAAATAGAATAGAATATGTAAATAAATTGTATTGTAAGTTGATAATTGATAAATTGTAAAGTATGTGAGTAAGTAATTTTAAGTAAGTTTATAAATTGTAAATAAGTTGATAATAAAAAAATGGGATAAGGAATACTTACAGAATTTTAGCAAGTGATAACTAGTATACACCTCTCTGAATTTCTACCTGCTCAGCATGATGTGAAAATTTAAATCAGAACACCGAGAGAGAGATTAAGATTTTTATCGTACTTAAGGTTTTTCTTGATCTTCAAGTAAGTTGTTAAAAGTTTTATTTATACGTCAATCAGATATTTTAATTTTTCAAATCAATGTGATGTTCTACTTGGGAATATCCATAAAATGTTCCTCAATAGAAGGGAAATTAAAATTTCCCTCCTATTTCCAAGATTTTCCTAAACATTCATTCCAATTATGAAAAGTTAACACTTTATCTATTCGTCTTTGCCATGTTCTGATTTTTCCGCAAAATATATGCTTAATATATATCAATAGGTTTTGTTTAATAGAAAAGTTAGCATTTTATCTATTAGTCTTTGTCATGTTCTGGCTTTTCCGCAATATATATTGTTGATATATATGAGATGGATAATCATTTAATGGAAGGATACCTAAGATTTTTCTTGTTCTTCTTTTGTTCATTTTGTTCATTTAATAGAAGGATAACTGAGACTTTTCTTGTTCTTCTTAAAGTTTTGTTCATTTAATGGAAGGATAACTCAGACTTTTCTTGTTCTTCTTAAAATTTTGTTCATTTAATGGAAGGATAACTAAGACTTTCCTTGTTCTTCTTAAAATTTTGTTCTTATCATCGAACAAATTATGAAAAGTTAACATTCTATTGTTCTTTAAAATTTTCTAACTCGTCTATAGAATATAAAACTCCAATTGGGAATATCAATAAACTCAGTCAAAAATAAACTAGAAATAAGTGAAAATAGAGATAAGTAAATTTTAAAAAAAAAGCCTTAAACCATGTCCTAGAAATGTGTCGTTAATTAGTGTCCTTGTTATGCGGCATGCAGAGATGTACTATATCTTAATTACTTTGTCAGATTCCTTTTAGAGAATTTAAAAAAATTGTCAAATGTAACATTGTTTTCTTTATTCCTCTTTCGATTATTAATTTATAATACACAAGCATCAAATTTAATGCTACATCGTACACATTCATTTTTTTAAATGTACATAACGAAAAACTAATATATTTTCTTCTCTAAAATAAATCTTTAGTACATCTTTGGCATAATATTGCTTTACTTTACTTCTTCTATCAATTCAATTTATTAAACTTCACTTTCAACTTCAGAGCACCCAAGAACTTCATATGATTTCTAGTTTATATTAATTTATTGTTTATTAATGTATCATGATTATTAGTTTCTTGTTCACGATCTAAATGCTACAATATCCAATTGTTCATAAGCAGTAAAAATAAGTAAAATCACAAGCAACGAAAAGAGAAATTGTAAAGAATATAAAATTTTTGAACTTAATTTTGAATTTATATAATATCATTATCCTATTAAAATAAAGTATTGGTCATGTAAAGTTCTTTACTTATACAAAAAAATTTATTTTTATGAAGATTTTTGGTGCTCTGATTGTATTCACTAACATTCTATTCTCTTAACATTCTATTCACTAACATTCTATTTTCTTATTTTCCTCTCATATGAATGTAACCTTAATTCATTATTTTCCTTTTACTTCTTTGCATGAAACGCTCAGTAGGCATAAATATATCCAAATGAAATTTTTTAACAAGAAGTGAAATCGACCAAAAAAAGATTATCAATTTACTTTTTAAAAAATTATTTTTGAACTCAAAGGTTTTTTATAGAATTCCAGTAGTATTTTCACATTTTTTATATCAAATTAAAAACCATCATTTCTTGTCTACCAACAAACGCTTCCCTTTGTTTCAATTTTAAGGGTTGGGGGACTTCAGACGCTATTTAAAAATCGGTCATTTTTCACTTGTTATAATCATATGGTAAGTATCGTGGGTTGCTTTTGCTTAGCTTTGCATGTTTGGCTTGTTATATGTGAATTGCCAAGCGTAGAAAGTCTATATGTTTGTGGTGTATTGCATGCAATTGAATGATTGCATTGTAGGTAGATATATTTATTGCATGTAATATTATTGTCTATTTTGAATGATTAATAATAAATACTTATATTGTAACTACTTTTAATTATTTATTAATTTAGAAAAATATATAAAATTTTTCAGTATTGCAAAATTTTCTGTTATTTCATAACTTAATTGATTATTTTTCAATATTTAATTAATACATTTTAAGTTATATTATTTTTAATTTCAAATAATAAATGTAATTACTTTTCTTACCTTTAAAATAAATCAATTGATAAAAAGATATGATTTTTTTAATGTTACGAAATTTTCTGTCATTCTAATGGTTATTTTTTTTTCATCATTTCATTAACATTATTCAAGTCATATCATTTGAATTAATAATGATAAATATTTTCATTAAAACTTCTTTTCTCAACATTTCAGTATTTAATAATTAAAAAAAACGGACATTTAATGATTATTTTTACAGCATTTCATTAATAAGTTTCAAGTTATATCACTTTTAATCACTAACAACAAATACTTTCTCTGTAATTACTGTTCTTGACTTTTAATTATTCATCAATTAATAAATAAATAAATTCTTTTTCTTAATGTTACGAAATTTTATGTCATTTTATAACTTTGATGATTACTTTTTTCAATATTTCATTAATAAGTTTCAAGTCATATCATATTAAATTATTAATGATATATATTTTCTTTAAGACTGCTTTTCTTAACTTTTATTTATTTAATAATTAAAAAAAGGACATTTAATAATTATTTTCTTCACCATTTCATTAATAAATTTCAAGTCATTTCAAATATTTCAATGGTAAAAATGATCATTTGCGTACTTTTGACCATTTATTTTAATTATTTAAATACTTTTAAAAAGCGAATGAACCATATTCAATATTTAATATTTCAATAACTTTTACTAGTCTTATTCAATGAGAGAAAAAATATTTTTTAATTATTTTTAAATGTAGCAATTATAGCATTTATAGCGATAATAATCATACATAATATTAGCATAATCATAAGCACTCAATTTAAATTGTTTTATTGTTGTTATTGCAAGCGTTTTAAAGTTTTTACTACATTTTTTACTTATGTGTTTGATTTGTGTGCTTGATTACAAAAATTTAAAAAATTGAAATTCTAGTTTTTTATTACAATTCCTTTAGGCATTAAGTAGAATTTTCTTTGTAATATTGGCTTAAGGCATAAATAACAACTAAAAAAAATAATAATTATGTAATAAATTTCTATCTCTTTCAAAATAGGATAAATTAGTTACAGTGTCTAGCCATATTATTGGACGCACTATATGATTCTATGTAACATTTTAATTACCAGGTGATACTATGCAGCTTTATTGTTTTTACTCGACTGAAACTGGTTTGCTCTGGTTAACATTGTAATTCAATTGGTAAACATTGTAATTCAACTGGTTAACATTGTAATTCAATACGTTAAAAATAAATACAAATAAGAAGTATATAAAAATCTCCTGAATAAAAACCCATTACATGTATGTTTAAATATAAAAGTATTGCACATAAACTCGTGTAAATCATGTAATTATTAAAAAACTACAGTGAGTCTAATAATTTAGTCTAATTATTATAATACACTAATGTAATACCTGATATAATAAATATTCCATGTTTATATAATATATCGTCTAATTTATCCAATCGTCGAATTTATATTATACATCGTCTAATTTATCCAATCGTCGAATTTATATTATACATCGTCTAATTTAACCCATTGATACACGAACGTTAACAACTGCAAACCGGTTTCAGTAGCGAAAAAGCACTAAAGCTGCATAGTATCACCTGATAATTAAGATTGTACACAGAATCTTATGGATCGTCTAATAATTTGTCTAGGGACTGCGTATTTAAATTAAAATTATTATGTAGCAATGAATTTAAAATTTTCTTCTTCTAGAAATTAATTAGACAGGCCTATTTTAAAAGTTTTCATCTTAAATAATTTTCTACTTTGAACTATTCTAATTTAAAAATCAATAATCTGTGAATAATATTTTTTTTTCTTCTTCACATTGTAGGTGGTAGTAAATGCCTTAATTCAAGCCATACCAGCCATCTGCAACGTATTATTAGTATGTTTAATATTTTGGTTGATATTCGCAATCATGGGAGTTCAACTTTTCGGTGGAAAATATTTTTACTGCACATCAGACGGCACCCCAGATGGAAAATTTAATATCACAGAAATCAATGATAAAGACACTTGTTTAGCAAAAAATTTCACCTGGGCAAACTATGCCATCAACTTTGATAATGTATTAAATGCCTACTTGGCTTTGTTCCAAGTGGTAAGTTTTAATGTATTTTTTAATAATTCTTTGAAACATTTAATGATCTATTCAAAAACTTTATTTTCTTAAATGTGCGTGTTTATTTAAAGGCTTAAAATAGCAAATTTTTTAAAAAAATGAGTTCAGAATATGTATTTTAATTATAGCGTAATATTAGGTTATCCGAAAATTTAGTACCGAGCTTTAATTTCTTTTTTTAATAATTTTATAACCGTCGTTGAACAGCTGACACAATTTTTGGGTTTATGTTTACCAATGTTCAACTCCGTAGCCTTGTAATTTTGAACCTAATCCAGAAGACAAGGGAACTCAAGGATAAAATATTGAGAGAAATTTTGCGTTCTTGGAGGACTTTTTTGATGGAACTAACCCGCATTTGCGTTACATGGAGACGAAAACCACGAAGAACTCCCACGATTAGCCTAACGGCAAAGGGACTCTAACCCATAATCCGTCTACCACTAATGATATTTTATGTCAGCACTGTGGTCGGTGCAAGCCGGAGTGGAATTTGTATCGACCAGCCATCACTGAGATTCGAACCCGGTTCACTTCATTGAAAGGCGAACACTCGATCCCCTGAGTAGTGCCGAGTTTTAGTATGTATGGTTTAAATCTACCTGAAATCAAAAGTGAATAAAATGCATACGAATTCAAAAAAATGATTATTAAAGGCACTGCTCCCAATTAAAAGAATTAAAATCAACGATTGTACAAAATTGTCCAAAAATAGCGAATCAAAAAGGTTCTCGGCAAAAGTGGCAGATCTCTGATGGGAGGTTCTGTCCTACCCATCATATTCAAGAAGTCTCCTGGTCTCAAATCTCCTGTCATTTCGATTATTAAAAATTCCCCTATGAACCATGTTTTGTAAAAGATGATCAAAAGTTGTAAAATAAGTTTAGATCAAAGAAAATATTTTTGTTTAATTACTAATTAGTTTAATCTCGACGAAGTGTACAAAATATCATTAAGATTGGTGCATAAATTTTTGAAAAATTCTTCTCTAATTTCAAAAATTACGAAGAAAATTTCGATAGAAATTTTAAATAGTATTATATGAATATAAAGTATCATTGGATTTTATTAGTATAATATTTATTTGTATAAGATTTATAAGTCTAAATAGTGTAAGATTAATGAACATTTTCTTCACTGCAAGAGCACTTGATTCTGCATCATTGGCATCCATGCATCGCACATGCATGTGATTGAAGACATGAAGAAAAAAATATTTAAAAAGATTAAACAGTAATAAATTTCTTTGCAATAACAATAAAAACAAAAAAATAGCCTCTGGACATCAACTTCATCATCATTCTTGCCTCTCAATATCAATTACAACGGTTTTCTTCTTTCAAAGAAGGATACTTTGCTACACGGTAACTTCGTTTTCGGTAATGAATATTATTGAGGTCATAATCTTAGAATCAGATTTCGCAGCACAAAGTGAAGGTCCTGCTGCAGTTGCACTGTGTTCAGGGCATTTGCTGTTGTCCTGGCCTTAGTTCTTTTCTCGGCAATAAACTGTATGTGATGCGCATCGACTTTTTGCGCTTACTCATGGATTTTTCATCCATGTATAATATCTAGACCATGCTGAAGCAAAACAAAAATAATTAAAATATGACTAAGATTTCTTTTACAAAAGAGCAGACAGTAATTAATGCAGTGGTTTCAACTGTTTTCAAACTAACAGAAAGTATTTTGATCTGATTTTTCAAGTAAGTTTCTTAGATCTTTCCCTATTGGTTCACGTGATGGCACCAATACAACACTCTGCACACCTTCAAAGCCTTAGACACACACATCCTTAGAAATCCTTAGAACTTAGATACCGGTAAAGAAAGGAAAAAGACTGTTCTTCGAAGCTCATTTGCCAAGGAAAATATTAACACTTTAGACCCCATCGGGACATTTATGTCCCGTCTAAAAGACCTGGTAGGGCACATACGTCCCAGTTCCCTCTCCCAATGCTCAATGAGTTAATTTCTTCATTTTATTTCGGAAGAATATTTTTATTTTGTCTATTTGAACTACTAAAGTCGTAATTTGTCTTTTTTTATTTAAAAATGAAAAAACTGATCTGCAAGGTCTTTAGTTAAAAAAATGGACAAGGGCAGTTAAAAGTCGGGCGAGCGAAACTTTGCTTTTAAACTGCTTCAAAGTACCATGATGAAAAGATCTAACTGTATTTTAAGTCAGGCAAATAGTAGTGATGATAAAATTTCCCTTCTATATGAAACCCATTATACGCAAAATTTGATTCTGAACTACTGATTTTGCTTAACCCAGAAAATATGGTTGTGGACTAACTTTTCAAACATTGCAAAATAATATGACAAAGGCTTTTCATTTTCAAAAAAACAACTCTAGTTTTTATTCAGATTGGCATTCTGTGCCATTTTTGTAATCTGCATGGAAAGTATTTGCTAGAGATCTATAAACCTTAACCTAACAGGTATGAATAACTGTTTTGAATTTTACAACAGATTAACATATTATATTACTCGCTGAAAATCATTATTACATTAGGAGAAAGAGCTTTGTAAGAACAGCCTTCCTCCTTGAACTGTTAGATACATTTTAAAAATTGGAATTTTTGAAACTTAAAACCTTTGTAATCCCTTAAAATCAAAATGAAGCAAATAAACATTATTTTTTACTTAAACTCTTTATATTCCATTCCAGGCAACATTCAAAGGATGGATAGACATCATGTATTGTGCTGTAGATACTAGACAAGTGAGACATTGTTTTCGTTTTATTCTCCTTGTATATTTCTAATTACAGATTTGATATATATAGTTTGTCTAAAGTAAGAACTCCCCTGGCCATTCGTCTGGACCCGTAACGAGCTTTAACTATTTCAAGTAGTGGTGTTGGGTCACTGTTTAAGACAAGTTTTGTCTCGGGGATGCGAGAGAAAAGTAATCTTTTTCTCTGGTCTATTGTGTTAGCCCTAGAGTGAAGAGAAGCTATTCTCCCTGAAATGTGCTATTCTTGTTTTCATAGCAGCAGAAGGCCTCAGACTTTGTGGCTGGGGGAATTTTTACCGTAGACAAACTATACTACTACAGATAATGTGTATCTTTTGAACACACTCTACTACAACAAAATTAATTAGACAAGGAAAATGAGAGTGTATATTCAGTGCTGCAAAATGTTCGCATACATCACATTGAAAGTTATAATATTTTAATTATATTTTAATTAATACGTCTGCTTTCTACATTATTTTTAAAAAATTTAGAATTTAAAACGAGCGTCAACTAAGTTTGACTTGTAAAAATATACCAATGGTGTCATTACGTTAAGATCTAACACTCTTTATATCGGTTTATGAGGATAAAAATATTAACAGTTTGATGTTGCAACATTTCGTTAAACATGACAGGACACCTATAGTTTGCATTGTTAGGCAGTATAAAGATTAACTGTAAGTCATTATCGTCTAACTCCCAACACTTAAAATTATAAATTTTTGTCGGATTCGTGACAATTCGTCGGAATTTAGCATGGTTGCTAAAGTCATTAAAACAAAATAGAATTTTTTCCGACATTTTGTGACAACAAAGCAAGTAAAGCTGTTGAAAAAAAATATATTTTTTAAAATATGGACAAGAATTTTTGCATCAAAATAGCCTCGTGTTAACTTCGCAAGTAGATGTGATATTAAAGCAAAATATTTTCATCTATCCAATAACACAAGGTTGGTGAAAAATATTCTCATTAACCTTATAGAACCTATTGCTAATATAAATACCTATACTAGTATTAATCAAATTTCACGTCAATGTGGTCTTGCGAGTAGGAGACAACCAAAACGTACCCTTAAATCTCGTACCCTAAATAATACTATTCTTTTACTATTTACTAATTTTTTACTAATATTATACCATATTTTAGAAATATTTTTATTTTGTCCAAGTAATTTGACTTTGAACTTAATGATAGGGCACCCACATTTTTATTTTATATTTTTCATATGATAACGACAACACTTTCAAGTAAGTATTTTAAAATGTGAAACACATTTAATGTGAGCTATTTTCATTTCATAAAATTATTATTATCTCAAACAAACTTGATAAGCAGTGTTTTTTTATGTAAATAATAAATCCTACAAATGATTTTTTGGAATGCCATAAATGTTTTGCTAGGTACTAGAGAACGAATATCCTGTTTCCTATATAGTTTTCATCATTCTCACCAGCAACTCTTACTCTAATAATTAAATGTTAGAATTTTTTCATAGTTTAGCTAAATTAAATTTTTAATTTTATTGATGTACTTTTAAATAAGGCATCTGGCTGTTTACAATATACTGTTGTCTAAAAAATTATCTCTTTCAATAATGTGATTAAAAACCATGCAGTTTATCTTAAACTTGTTGACTCTTTTAGAAGGCCCCAAAGTGGCTTTGTGTCCAGGGCCCCGAAATCCGCAATTTGGCCCCTGGTAATGTGCACTTATTTACACGATGAAATTATTTAAATTGAGTGAAAAGATTTTATAGCTAACCACCTTGTTAATATTGCAACAAATTTGCACTGATGTTTTTAGGTTCCAATGTTATAATTCCTCTTTGAAATAATAATCAGCGAATAAAAGGTCGACCCAACTTGACCAGGATGGACAAAATCAACATCCCTTGACTAACACCTTACAACTATGATTTTGAGAAGCATAGCATAGCATAGAATAAAGCATAGAATAGCTTTGCATCTAGGACATTTAACATCATGCGAGGATTGTACCTCCACATATTTAAGAGTTCCCTAAATTTTTATCCCCTTTCCGTTTCAGGTTGATGAACAACCCGACGAAGAAGGGAATTTGATGATGTATTTATACTTCGTCTTATTCATTATCATTGGTTCATTTTTCACTCTGAACCTATTTATTGGAGTAATCATTGACAATTTCAATGAACAAAAGAAAAAGATGAGTATTTATATAACTATATTTGTTTTTGCTTTGCCATTGTGTTGTTTGACACACATGTGAGTATATTTCAGTGTGCCTTTATGTGCGCGGTTGGTTTTAGTACAGCAAATTATTTCAGTTCGTAATTGATTTATTTGCCTAAATGTTGCTACATTAATGTGCAGCTATTGTGATTGTCTACATGCGCAGCAGTTACGCGTGCCTACTTGTACATGCAATCAAGTTGCCCCTAAATGCTATTTAGGAATGTGATCACAGTTTAAACACAGTTTCATCTGAAACAAACAGACTTGGCATCAGCTTCTTCACAGAGAAAATTGTATCACGATTTACCATAACTACAACATAACGATTGGGAATCATTTTTCTATACAAGTGCTTTACCTAATAATATGTCTATGCCGAAAATTCAATCTCTATAAAATAACTTGGCAAACTTAAAGCAGCACTACAAGAAATTTTAAAAACAATATTTTTTTAAGTCTTCTCTATGACGATTTTTATGAAAATCTAGCACTGGAAAAATACTATTTCCTTAAAAATATGTATTTTTAGAAATTTAATAACAGGGAACATCATTAATTATCTTTCAGAAAATTGGTTTTAATATTTTTTGCATAATTTCATGCCTTAACTTAAAGTAAACAAACTTAATTTTTAACTAAAATGTCTCAAAATGAAATTGCATTAAAATTAAGAAAGTCAATGTCAGTTTGTTCTTAAAGTAATAATAATTTAATATTTAAAAAAAAAAACAATTTTATATAACAAATAAAAATTTCTATCAGTCACAAGGATGTTATAAGCATGTCCTTTGCAAGATGTATATGTTACCGGCAAAGTTTGAAATCCGGCATTCTACAGAATGCCTAGGCATTGCATATAATGCCTAAAACTAGCCGGCAATGTATGAAACGATTTATATTTCACGCATTACCTAGGCATTCTATAGAATGACAAATGAGAAACGGACAAAGTGTAAAATACATCTCCGATTCGTTTCGTAATGTAATGAAATATAATTCAAAATGCTATTCAAGCCTGCCATGTTGCAACAAATAGGTTAATTTCTTATATTTTATATAAAAATTTTGTTTCCCTTAATAAAAAAGGCATAAATTATGTGTTGTACAACTTTCATTCTTCTTTATGCACTTTGAATATTTTTTTAATGGCACTCTCATTATTTTTTCAGAATAACATTTTTATTTTTGAGAGATGCACATCATTTGCATAATAACCTCATCAGGAAGTTTTTTCTTTCATACTTTGCCTGAATAGCGTTTGCCATTCTATAGAATGCCTAGGTATTATATACAATGCCTAGGGAAAATATGTAATGCTTTTCATATTTCATACCTTCAAAAAAAGCATCCGGCATTATATACAATGCCTAGGCATTCTATAGAATGCCGTCGTTTCATACTTTGCTGGTAACATATACACTACAAAAAGATTAAAAATGAAAAAAAGTTTTTTTAAATTATCAACTACAAACTGGTTAGACATTTTAACATAAAACTTGATGAAAGAAGATAAAAACGAAGAAAGTATAGAGTGAAGGAAAGTATAGAAAGAAGGAAAGTGCTTGAACGCTACAATAGAGAACATGAAGGAATTGGTAAAAAATGACTTTTTTGGTAAGAAAAAAGTTATGGTGGTGTAAGTCCATTTTCTATGTTTTTCAAAATCTAATGCAAAATAAGCGCACCAAAAAAAATAGTCACCTCTACAGAAATCAATAAAAGCATAATTCACTACTGTGTAATTCTTCCTCAGGAGTTGATAGATGCCGGCATGCAGTTAGGTTTTTCAAATAGCAACTCACTCTCAGAAACTTTTATCAAACAAATCCACCGGGTTACGAGATTGCTTATTTCGGCGTTTTTCCCGATGTTCCAACATATTCCAAAGATGTTCTATGGAGTACAAGTCATGTGATTTTGCAGGCCAATCGAGATCTAATTGTGTGTGAGAAAGGGAAAGAATTTATAATGCAAGTCACATGTTTTCCCAGTCTGGTGAGCTCTGCAGTTGCCATCTTGATAAATATGGGTACATACATACTTAACGTGAAGATAATTCTTAAATGGCAACACCTTGTTAGCCAGAATGTTAAAATAAACATGATGGTTTACGTTAGTATTCGCCTCGGTTAGCAGGCTCGATCTGCAATACGAAAAATTCTCTCAAACCTGACTCTACGGGTTTAAACCTAGCCTTGAATACAAACAGGATAATTTCTCTAGCGGTGACTTTTTTTTTCTCTGTGCGAGAAGCTTGTTTTGGAAAAGAGAGGTTTCTAATTATTGTAAGCGTGTACGCAACTCCCAATCTTTAAAGAAAAGCGAGCCTCTTCAAAGGAAAGAATGTATTTATTTTGATTATCTAATATAAATTATATAATACCTTTACAGTAAGTATAACCTTTAAAACTTTCCGAAATAGCAAATTACGATTGAAAATTTCAGTTAGGTAGGACATTACTGCTGTGCAAAAGAAAAATCAACGTAAGCGACGAAAAATTGAAAGTTGAGATTTATATATATAGCATCTCTGTATGATAAACTACATATGCTGCAAGAAAAAGGTTTTTCAAAGATAAGTTTTGTTTTATCAGTTTTCAGAAATTCTGCTTTAGCGTTCATTAACAATAGAAAGAAATAAGCCGGCAAGCTACTTTTTCTGGAATCTATCATGAAGCACTTACATTGTTTTTTTTTAATTGCACGGCAAGTTAGCAAGTGTGTCCTTAGACAGTACATTCTAAGTAAGTTAGAATGTACTCTATAGCTCTTTGCTCATATTATAGTGGTTGCTTTACATTTGAGAACAATTACACATATTTCTAGAGGTTTGCAAAATTTGTTGAATTAGTGTCACCAGAATGGCTTCACTGCACCATAAAAGGTTAAGAAAACAATTATAAAAACTGTATTCACTTTTACTTCACACAGAAATTTTATAATGAAAAACCATAATCTCCATTTTAGGAAAACATAAATTTGGTACTTGGAAGTGCTGTATAATATCTTAACCGACATTCTATTGCCACCACTTTTAAAGTAGTTTGTGATTTCAGACTGTTGGAAAAAACGAATAAATAAATTTGGATTTAATAACTTATAATGGAATTCATACAACGATATAAAGTTACGAAATTATTTTTGAAAAAATTAGACGCATATTTCCCACAATATCTTTTTTTTAATGAAACACAAATATCTAGACTGCAATCAAATTAATTACATTAAATTGTAATTGATTACATTAAATTAAATTACAATCTAAAAGTGTTAAATTAAAACTTTGGCCTATTGAATCCAGCATAAATAACAGCAAGAAGAAGGATGACGTGAAGGATATTTAAGCCAGACTAATACGCTTTATCATTTTATGAAAAGAAAACTATGAAACCTTTTAAGGACAAACAATGGAAAATGCGAATCAAACTTTATTTTATAAAACAATATCATCATCACAACGAGTTTTAAACTCTAAGAACAGAATTTGTAATCACCTTGCACCATTATTGTTTATATGCAGTGATGTGGATGAAAATACAAATATTTCATTTATTTCAAATTCTATGTTTATGATTAACTTACCTCTCTCGTTTGAAAACAAACCAAGAATTTAATCAGGAATTGGAATAGAAGGTTCAAGCAACACAAAACTAATATAATTAACAAAAGTAATTTTCCACATTATATTAAGGAATATTAAAGATTATTTTTCAAAACACTGAATTGAACAAACGCTTGGCTTATTAACCTAATTTTCTATTTAATTTAAAACTTTAAACTAATCTGTGAGTACAAGTAAAAAAAATAATAATTAATCTAATAAATGTCCCGCATTCGATTTGAATACTCTTTTCTTAAATTTACAATGTACAACAAAAATTAAATTGCTTTTGAATACTAGCATATTTTGATATTCTTGAGAATATCTTAATAATACGTAGAGCTTAAAATAGAAATTTTGTTTCAAAATAAAATTTAGAGTGTCCCTTGTAACCAAATTTTGAACATGTTTACATTACTTAAACACATAAATATTTATACTGAGTGACCACTAAAAGTCTGACCCACTTTGAACGTAAATTAAAAAACACGGTTTAAGATTTTTTTAAAAATGCTCCGCTTGCTGCATTGTTATTAGAGAAACAATAGATTTTGAAAAATACATAGCATAATCGCCACTAGATGGCGACAACCTGCCATAGGAATACAGACAGAACGTCTACTAATTTTGATTTGTTGGGCATGTTCATGCTAAAGTTTGCTCTGAAAAGATGGTGTTTTCTATGAAACAACGAATATTTCTAGTGTTAAAATTTCAGCGACTGAAACACAGTGTTGTGAAAACCAGACGAAATTTCCAACAAAAATTTTATGTGACTACAGAACCGGAGAGGGACACAATTAAAAGTTTGTTTACAACATTTTGAAATATTTTTTACACTACGTAATTTTTAAAATGTATTGCTTTTCTAATAACAATGCAGCAAGCGACGCTTCTTTTATCTCCAGTGTTTTTTGTTTTTTTTGTTACATTCGAAATGGGTCTGTCATTCAGCAGTATTTACTGTGAGAAATTAGAGATGAGAATTTCGAATCCACTAAGCTCGAATCCTTCGAATTTCAAAAACTATCCGAAGCTTTGATAGAAGTTTTCTTAATTTCTTTTTACTCGACTCTTTTGAATCCAAAATTGGAAATTGTCAAAAAATTTTCTAAAAAATAAAAAGTTTTAACCTCGTGTTTTAAGCTATGTTCTATTATTATTTATGAATGCATCGTTACCTTTTTAATGAAAATCTTTTTCCTTGAAACATTTCTGTAACTTTACAGGAGTCAAAAGACAGCAGAAAATTTAGCAACTTGGATTCGAGAGAACTTAGAATTCGTCTCACCTCTAATTTAAATAAATAAAAATGTCTAGTTATATTTTTCAACAGTTTAACTATCTATACTTAATCCAGACGAAGTTTCAGATGATATTGAAGAGTACCTCCAACGGTTTCTAACAGTTTGATATAGGTTTTATGCTAACAAACTTCTCTTCTTTTAACTATCGCTCTTAAAAGCACAAAATTTTCCGCTGCACTATCTATCTGCTCTATTTCTGCACAAAAGTATATTCTGATTCTCCATAATCACTTTTAATAACCTCGATGTAAATTTTTATTGATGTTTATAATAGCATTTAAGAAAAAATTTTCCATTTCATTTTATTCTTACGCTACTTTCGGGTAAAATCCGAATCAAAAAGTGGAATCATAAAACCAAATCGAAGGAAACCAATTCGCCATGTTGAATCGGGTTTTACCCGGAAACAGAGTTCAAAAAATACTAATTCAGCTCTCCGTTTTAGCCGAAAACTGCTCTTTCGGCGGGATATTGATTATCATATTTGACCATTTTAAGGTAGAGTTATATTTTACTAAAACTTTCTTATTTTTCCAAATTTTATTCTCCATTTTTAAATTCAACCAAAATTGCATTCGATTTAAACCCTTTTTTAATGCATTTTATAACCCACTTTTGACTCAATTTTGTACCTGCAGCTTCTTTTCACAGTTTCGAAATCATTTAATAACAAAGCATTCGATGTTTTTCTGTTTTAAAGATTAATAGCGTTTTATTTTTATTTGCTTACTCTTCGCATTACTCTTGCATGACTTTTTCAGCATCTATTTCTCCCTTTTTAATCTATATATAAAAAAGCATTTTTGTTCACCCTCTTTTACTCTTCATTTCTTCAAAACTATATTAAACACACCAGTCTAACTGTATCTTCTCATTTCCTTAATTACGCAGGGGGATCTCTCGAGATGTTTATGACGGAAGATCAAAAGAAGTACTACAACGCAATGAAAAAAATGGGTGACAAGAAACCCGTTAAAGCAATCCCTAGACCTAGAGTAAGTACAATAAGGATTGGTTAAACATTAGATCCTTTTCATTAATAAATCAATTAAAATCAAAATATTATAAAAGGATATTATATCGAATCGATAACCATACTTACATCAAGCCACCTGCACTGAGAAAAAATGTATGGCCAGAACTAACTTTAAAAAAAAAACAAACAGTAAAGCAATCCTAACACCTAGAGTAAGTACAATAAGGATTGGTTAAACATTAGATCCCTTNAGTCACTTATCACGCTTTATCATCTGCTATTATACCTTCCGTTACTCTAGCTAATTAAATGTATTGCAGTAAAATGTCTCAAAAAAATGTATGGCCAGAACTAACTTTAAAAAAAAAACAGTAAAGCAATCCTAAGACCTAGAGTAAGTACAATAAGGATTGGTTAAACATTAGATCCCTTCCATTAATAAATCAATTAAAATCAAAATATTATCAAAGGATATTATATCGAATCCATAACCATACTTACATCAAGCCACCTGCACTGAGAAAAAATGTATGGCCAGAACTAACTTTTAAAAAAAACAGTAAAGCAATCCTAAGGCCTAGAGTAAGTACAATAAGGATTCGCTAAACATTAGATCCCTTCCATTAATAAATCAATTAAAATCAAAATATTATAAAAGGATATTATATCGAATCGATAGCCATACTTACATCAAGCCACCTGCACTGAGAAAAAAAACAGTAAAGCAATCCTAAGACCTAGAGTAAGTACAATAAGGATTCGCTAAACATTAGATCCCTTCCATTAATAAATCAATTAAAATCAAAATATTATAAAAGGATATTATATCGAATCCATAGCCATACTTACATCAAGCCACCTGCACTGAGAAAAAATGTATGGCCAGAACTGACTTTAAAAAAAACAAAACAGTAAAGCAATCCTAAGGCCTAGAGTAAGTACAATAAGGATTGGTTAAACATTAGATCCCTTCCATTAATAAGTCAATTGATATCAAAACGATAAGGATATTATATCGAATAAACCTTATCCATACTTACATTAAGCTACCTACACGGAGAAAAAAAGTGTGATCAAAACTACAAGAATATAGTAAAATTGACTGTCTCTGGCTCCATGAGAGCACCAGAAAGCTCAGTAATTTTTATCGAAGCGCTTTGATAGTGATTTTTCATAAAATTAACAATAGAATATGTCTTTATAATGTGTCATAAAATTTGATAAATGTGGTAAAATTTGATAATTTTATCATGATTTATTAGAGCATGGCATACGGACTATTCGGTTAAATTTATTTTCAGTTTTGTATTTTTTACGAAGTGTGTGGTAATAAGAGCTATGATTTTGAAAACCACAATTTCCAATTAACCATTGCCATATGAACGGAAAAATTACTCAAATGAATGGTTTAAATACCGTATATTTTCGTTTTATTGATCAGAATTTCCTTTTTTTTTTACCAGAAAATTTTGTCACTACTCTACTATAGGGTAATTTTACTAAAACAATTTTTCTCCGTGTGCAATCCGAGAATGATAAACTTTCTTGCTAATAAAGGATACTATAAACAAGTAATTATTATGCAAAAAAAACGGTAAAAAAGTGGAAAGATCACTCCAAAACATGAAATAATCTTTAGCCTGAAAAATGCCCCGATCACTCCTAGTCACGTTTTAAATCCACTGTGGGAAATTCCGGATCAAATTACGATTTAAAATACTGGCACTTTGGGTGCATCATCCGTAAAATCTGTTTTTACCGTAATTTTGACAATAATATTTATCAAATTAGAGTGATTCAGAGATTTTACGGTAATTATTACTCCAAAAATTACGGTATATCAGATTTGTCGCTCAGTAACATGTTCCGGTAGCAATGAATTTTTGGGTAAAAAGTACCGGCACCTTGAGTGACTTTACTTATTACTGCAATTTCATCCGGAATTTTTTTCGTTTTACACTTTTCAATGATAATTACAATGGAACAATTCCTGCTCTTTAGCAAGGTTTTATCAAAAAGTAACATTGCTTTACAAAGTCATGACATTTCCTTAGAACAGAGAGAAGCTGAGGTTTTTCATTCGAAATTATAATTTTTTTAAATCAAAAGTCAATTTTCAAGCCTTTTTACAATAACTTCTCTCCATAGTTATTAAACAAGGAACTATTTTTAAGTAAAACCTAGCTGAGCAGCGGAAATAGTTTAATAGATGGGGCTTAGCAAACATTTTAACATTCATCACCTTCTATGACATTTTCCATTTTATATTTTAAGTTAAAAAAATATAATCTATGTGAATTAATTTAGGAAAGCATGACTAATGATTGAGACTTAAGCTTTTGAATACAACTGTTGATTGATAACGAGCTATTTTCAGGTCATACCCAACTAAATAGCGGAAATCGTTTCCTGGATGAGGCGAACATACAGCATTTATCACTTTCTACAACATTTTCCATTTGATTTTTTAAGTAAAAAAAGTGGAATCTTTGTGCCTTAATTTTTGAAATTATGACTACTGATTGAAACTTGAGCTTTCAAATGTAACTGTTGATAGATGACAAACCATTCTAAGCTCAAACCTAACTGAATAGTTTAGCCTGTTATATATATTTACTATAATAGACTATATTAACTATAAAAAACTATATTAACTATAATAAATTTCTACAGCATTTTTAATTTGATATTTCAAGTAAATGTCTTTGTGCATTTACAAAACAGGTCTGTTATTGTCAGACCTTATAAACTACAATGCTTTTTACCAATTTATAAAACGTGTTTCATAGACTTTATTCGTTTTTTATTCTAGTTCAAACCACAAGCAATAGTTTTCGACTTGACTACCAACACCAAATTCGATATGGCGATCATGTTATTTATTGGCATGAATATGATAGTTATGGCAATGGACCACTACCAAATAGAAGACGGATTGAATGCGGTGCTTGACAGACTCAACGTCTTTTTCATCGCCGTTTTCACAACTGAATGCGTGCTCAAAATATTTGCTTTCCGATGGCATTATTTCAAGGAGCCGTGGAATGTATTCGACTTTGTAGTGGTTAGCCTATCTATCTTAGGTTAGTAGAAATATTCATTTGCATATTCATACATTCTGGAAATATATATTTATGTACAGCTTGGGCCTTTGAGTACAGGATGGCAATTATTGAGCTATAGTTCGTTCACCAGGAGTTGGCACTTGGCTCCACCTCCTCGGACGAAGAGTTCATTTCAGAGCGGGAGTAAGAGGAGAAAAGTCTCCGCTCTTGAAATTGAGACAAGCCTTAATGCGAGCCAAACGCAAACAGCGAATTCTTTTTCAGTCACTTATCACGCTTTATCATCTGCTATTATACCTTCCGTTACTCTAGCTAATTAAATGTATTGCAGTAAAATGTCTCAAAAAGGACAAACTATTCACTTAAAGGAGAGAAATATCATCAAATTTATGAAATATTTAATGTTAAAAAAATGCACATAAAGATTGTGATATAAATATTTTTGTCATACGATTGCCAAATAGTAACGTTGTTCAGGATTGTTCACATCCTTCTCCCAAAAATAGCAAAATAGTATTGTCGAAAACCACGTGATGAAGGAGGAGCCAAGTGCCAACTCCTGGTGAACGAACTATATATAAAATGACATTTTCAAAGACAACTGAGTTCAAATATTCCATGCTAATTCTCAAAGTAATAATAGATGTTCGGATTTGCACATTTGTGCAACTGAAACGCGAATCTTCGATGCAAATTACTCGTTCTCTTTGATTACTGTTCGATCGTAACTGCAATTGCTATTCAATATCACAATCAAACTTGCGTTACATCACAATTCACAATCAAACTCGAACCTCTCGATAAAGCATATCTTTTGCGGTAGCTCACGTGCGTTATATTCTTTCTCCGCCAACGAAAGAATTCGCAGACATTTTAACAAATGTTTGTTGGGAAAAGATTTTTAACTGTAACTTTTGAATTAGCATTCTCTTTCAGAATTTCGCACTTATGCGTGTCTGTAATCATCTGATATATAACTTAAATGATTGAAATATTTTACGGTATTAAATACGTGAATAATATTTTAATTTGAAATAATTATTTTAATCAATTTTGCATACAATAATGATGTGTTTTCACTTTTAAGATTTCCCTTAAAAAAAGTTTAAGCTCTCATGATCATGTATTTTAATTTTCCATAAAATGTGATGAAAGTATTCTTAACATTCTTAAAATCTAATTATTTGTAATTCTCAATATGTTGACAATTTTAAAATTTTTATGCATCGTAAAACGCGGATCGGAAAACGTAAGTCTGAATTAAGAGCAATTGTTTAAGAACTGTAATGAGATAACAAAATTGCAATAAACTTGTACAGAAATCATATTTAATCTAATAATCTAAGCTTGCTTTTAGAAGTAATAAATTACGAACTTGAGTTAAAGCGACTACTGATAAATATTGAATCATAGTTCTAGATTTCCATCCGGAAATTATTCTATGAATGGTAAATGCAGTTATTCGATGCACTTGTATCTAAATTAGAAAAAATAGTATCACATTGTTCAACTTGCCTATTATTTACATAAAATTATCACGGAGTTAATCCTATCCCTCTTAATTCTGTCTATTACCACGGCTAAAAGAGAGTATCTGCTTTGTGATTGATCAAAAACAGTTCGAATAAACTTAGCCATCGAAGTCAAACTATCATGCTGGTCAGGTGACGGAAAACATTCGTAGCGATACAGTTGAATAAAAAGAACAGAGATTTTTTTCGAATAAATCGAGCAGAATTCAGTAATTCGATCGAATTTCGTTTAGTTTGCATAACGGCCTTTAGAATATCGTATATGTCACGCTCGTATTTCTTAGGGCTATAATAATTTAAGGCTATGACGAGTTTTTTAAAATTCGTTGATGCTTCGAGACATCCATGCTTTTTAACTTTTAATGGCCTTCTGAGTTAAAAAATGAATGACGCTTCTGATCCCTGTATTAGCTTTGGGATTTTTTACGTATACTTTTTCTTCAGCATTTCCCCATAAAATTGAGTCACAAGGATTGAGATTTGTGGGATAGCGTGGCCATGTGATTTCCATCCCAGAGGCCTCTTAGTATCCAGTAACTAAAATATATTTTACGAAGTTTAATTCAGGGTTTTAAAAAATACATCGAGTCGATAGGGTCGTGCTCTGTCCTGCAGAAACCACATGTTTTTTTGAATCTACGTCTCTTAGAATAATGGAGATAAAATCATTTAAGTGAACCATTTTGACTCGTTGTTAATTTTTTATAGTTATAACATTAGAACTAGCTGCTTTCAGCTTGTCCTCAAACACAATTTTCTCTTCAGCCACACTCAGGCTGTTATAGATGGAATAGTAAACCTTGACGATGACCATCGGTACTCGCTCAGAAACGCTGTTTTTCGAAATTGTCATTAAGAAATGAACAAGAGAGCGCCCGCTGGAAAAAAAAAAGCAGCATTCTATGCGTTCAACCACCTAGTTTTTGCTACATCTCGCCAACTATTCAAAAAATATTTGAGGGTTTTTTTCTTATCTCAATGATTATCATCCTGTATATTTACTAGTAATACATTTGTCTGAAGATTCACCTTGCACTTGATTTCACTTTAAAACTGTCTTGATCATGATATTATTACACTGATTCTGATTATAGATATTATGATTTGTTCATTTATTTATGTTTTACTGTTTATATAACGTAAAATATAATTGATGTAAAGAAGTTCCAAAATAAAGAAAGACAACGCATGTAAAGCACAAATAAAACCATAAAACAGACATATTATAATTTTTGCTTCATACTAAAGAACTTTTTTCAGGATGGAAAAACAGAATAAAATGGAGGAAAAAGGGAGGTTGCAACAAAGAAATTAGTAGTTTAATCAACACGGGGATAGTGAACAAATTTTAAAAAGTTAATCAACAAAGGAAGAAAGATAAGAAGCGGGTGTTGGGGTAGGGGAAAACACCCGCTGTGTAAGATGTAGAAACAAAAATAGTTTTCAAATATAAGGAAAGAATGGAATTCTAGTAATGTTGTTAACTAACTAATAAAATGTTTCAAAATATGAAATAATTACCATAAATCTAGGTCAGAGGTTAAAGATCAGAATTAAGTTATATATTTTAGCAGAAGAAAACTCAAACCTATGATTAGGATTCCAGTTGTGTTCCCCGTTCTCCTTCCTTTCCTTGTTTCGACACTGAGGAAAGTCCTTGATTATTGAACGGAAAATTTTTCTGTTTCATTTTTTGTGACTTTATTTTTGCTTTTTCCATATTACTACCTTTATTTTCATGTACAGAACAACCCTTTTTGGGTTTATGTAAAGACGTTAAATTTTTGTGCAAATCAAGCGAACGATATCAATCTAGTTTTTAATTCCTCATAAGAATTAGGGCAATAATTTAAAATAAAAAATAAAAACTTCTTCCGAAGACTAGAAAAGAAAAAAAATTACGTTTAATTTTAGCGATATAAGAAACACTGTCGCAAAGCTGCACCTTCGTTAAATTAATCCTTTCCTTTATAATTATATGCTTCTTTTATAATTGTTGCCTATTATTTGCTTCATTAAACTAATCTTACTCTTTATATTAATCTTATTCCTTAAATTAATCTTATACTTAAATACATTGTAAAAATGCATTCATTTATTCATATCATATTGTAAGAATGTATCCATTGTATCTTTATTTTTAATGATTTCTAGCTTTTAAAATTAGTTTATAACTGCAAAAAAATATCTTAATTTTGATGAAGTATATGTTTCTGTCTTCCAGGTGTTGTGTTGAAAGATTTAATCGAGAAATATTTTGTATCTCCAACACTCCTTCGAGTAGTCCGTGTAGTCAAAGTAGGCCGTGTGCTTCGATTGGTAAAAGGAGCACGTGGAATTCGGACACTACTATTTGCACTTGCCATGTCATTACCTGCCCTTTTCAATATTTGTCTCCTGCTTTTCTTAGTAATGTTCATCTACGCCATTTTTGGCATGTCTTTCTTCATGCACGTGAAACACCGTTACGGCATAGATGAGAACTTCAACTTTGAAACATTTGGCCAGTCCATGATTCTCCTGTTCCAGATGTCCACTTCTGCTGGCTGGGACGGAGTATTGGCAGGCATCATGGCGGATGAAGACTGTGATCCTCCTGACCCCGATAATGACGTTCCCGGTAGCTGCGGAAGCAGGGGAATTGCAGTCGCTTATCTAGTCACCTATCTAATCATTAGTTTTCTGATCATCATCAACATGTATATTGCTGTCATTCTAGAAAACTACAGTCAGGCAACAGAGGACGTGCAAGAGGGACTGACAGCAGATGACTACGACATGTACTATGAGATATGGCAACGTTTCGATCCAGACGGTACCCAATTTATCAAGTACGAGTATTTGAGCGACTTCCTGGATGCTTTGGAAGAGCCACTGCAGATCCCGAAGCCTAACAAGTACAAAATCATTTCGATGGACATCGCCATCTGCAAAGGAGACCTCATCTTCTGTGTCGATATTTTAGATGCGTTGACGAAGGACTTCTTCGCAAGGAAAGGTCACGTCATCGAGGAGAATGCTGAAATCGCTGAAGTAGTGCCTAATAAAGATCGAGGTGGTCTAGAGGCAATCAGTAGTACACTGTATAGACAGAGAGAAGAATATGCTGCACGTGTTCTCCAGCAAGCCTTTAAACGCCTAATGGGCATGAGTAGTTCAGAACCTAAGCCCCAACAAACTGCCATCGTGGTTGAGAGCGATGGACACGTGACCAAGAATGGACATAAGGTCGTCATTCACTCTAGGTCTCCAAGTGTCACTAGCCGCTCCACAAATGTGTGATAATTACTGAATACGGGCATTCGGGCAGGGTTATATACCTTTTAAGGCTTTGTACACAGCAAATGACAGCAGGCTTGCTCTCTCTGAGCTCAAATTGAGCTCGAACCAAAGGGGCTGCATGAAGCGTATATTTTTATATTGTATATGCAGAGGCTCACTAACGTCTGCTTGCAACACGTGTACTTGGTTCTCTAAACCAACGTTTTCCAATGTTATTTTTCTAACAATTAGTTTACACTAATTATCTATTTACACTAAATGTAAATACGCAAGAAAAGTCTATGCTAAGGCTATCATAGTATTTGTTGCCAGAAAAAAAGTATATATAATTTTAATACTGAGTTCTGATTTTAAGTGGTATGTAAAAAAAGCTAGTCTGATGTAGTTCATTAATTTATTTTTAAAAATATTTGAAGCCATGAAAGCTTTTATTGTTAAAGTTTTAGCAAATAACACGAACTTCATGGAATGTGTAAAAGTGGCACAGAAGAGTGCGGAAGTGTGTAGAGCTGTGTCAAAGGAGAAGCCGCTATTTGGCGGAAGAAAGAAACTGTTTACCTACTTTTTTGGTGATAGTATATTTTGAAGCTTCCAAATCCATTTCGAGCTCTTTCCAGATATCCGTGAAAGAGAGTGAGTGAAAAATATATATACAAGGGGGTTACGTATAGAATGTCAAACAAACTATACCGTTTGTTTGTTCCTAAGAAATATGTAGGATATATCGTTTGTTGACCAATCCGTTGTTTGTTGAGTTGACTAGCTTGTTCATTAGTATAATATTCTAGATAAATTGTTTTGAATAGGCCACTGCGAGCTAATGAGAGAGCATAGGTTATTTTTTTAATTCATAAGACTGCACTCAAGTTCGGAGAATGATTAGGACTTGTTGTTTTATTGTTGCCTTGTGCATTAACTAGCACCTGGACTTCAACGAAGTTTAAAAAAAGAAGTGTGATAGACAAGTCAAAGAGAGCGGAGCAAGTGAAAATGTCAGAGCACAAATCAACATCCGTTTAAAAGTACAGTATATATAAGTATATATCACAAATATACATGTATGTACTTAACACTAAAACGGAGATATCTCATAGTGATAAAGCCATCGATATAGGAGTTCCTCAGCAGTTCTCTTTCATGCTTCCCATGAGTAGAAGCAGTAGCCTTTCACGTCTACAGAGGAACACCTAGACAGGATGTCATTTCAAGAAACGTGTGTAGAACACTTGTACAAACAGCAAATATATATTAATCAGGGTTACATACTGGGCAGGGGAGGAATTGCCAACAAATTTTTCATGTCCTATCTCTCTTTGCACACAGTAACTTTTAGGTGTATAACACTCCAAGCTCAGTTTCTTGCCCTATCCCTCGAGGACAGAAGAAGAAGGTGTGATTTACGAGTGACGTATGAATACGTCATGGCCTTTTCCGTCAGCCACTCAGGAGCAACCCCGCTCTATTAAGAGGTTTCATTTATCATGTGCCTTTCTGCGTTGTTATTGCTGTCCCATAAACAGCAAAGTCTTGCATCATAAAATTCAGCAAACGGTTCGGAATTGCTTAAATTTAGCTTCTTTCCAATCCTTATTCCGGCACACCCGAACATAATACATTAATTTCTATAGAAAGTCCAGAATAAATAAATAAATATATTATATATATACATATATATAACTATAGCAAAAAATGTCCGTGTACATGTATATATGTATAAATTGATGAGTTGTTAAATATATATACATATACACGAAAAAAAAATTTATTCACGAGCTTAGTCCCACGTCCCGACTTGAAGCTCATATTAAAGTTAATGAAACAGCACATTGCTTTTTAGTATTGAAAGCTCAAAGTTCCATAAAACCTTTTATTTTCCTTACATAAATGACCACTAAGAGTAGTAATTATGCTCCATTTTGGTGCAAAAAGGATAAAAATAATTATCAGAATTCGCTTCAAAACAAACAAACATTGCGAACATCTTTTTTTAAGAAAAAATAAATAAAATCAATTGTGGGGAAATCTTACTTTTCATATTCTCAGTTGCCTTTGTCAAAGTTTTTCTCTTGTTTGAGAAAAATAAAATCTCGAATAAAAACAATCATCATATTTCATTGTAAAATCACAAAATTCTTGCATAAATTAATCTCCTGTTAAATCTATTAGCAGGACTTATAGCATTTAGAAATTAATACCTAAACCCAAACTAGGAGAATAGATACTCCAATTTAGGCCCTTTTAGCATTACTGAAAATTTACTAGCTTTCTTAAAAAATAACGCCACACTCTGAAACAGCTGAAAACTGATCTCCTCCATCCTATTTCTTAGAGAAATTTTACGTTTAAAACAGCCTGAACTATTAAAGATTATCCTCCATTGTATATTCTGAAATGCGCTATTGGAAGAAATATTCCATTGCAACGCTAATATTACTACTAATACTACTACTACTACTAATGAGAAGCTTCAAGAAGTTGACTCGCCATTTCCATTTTGAACACCAAGTTTCAATCATTTTTCTCAATTCTGCCTTTTCAGCTTGTACTTACTTTGTAAGACGTTTTGAATTTCACAGTTTGTACCATACTGCCTGTAAATACATCATTGAATAAATTTTTGATAATTTATCACAACGAACCAATGCTCAAGCAAAGACATGTTTGTAGTGTGTAGTTTATGCCTTGTTATAATAAATTAATTATATGCTAAACACTCTCACTCTAAATGCATGACACAAATATTATACTTAAGCAGAAAAATAAAGATAAGGCCATCCTTACTACTTAAAACTTTACTACGCAGAAATCAAAGATCTATAGGAACATTCTTATTAAAGAATAAGCATTTAACCTTTAACTTCTACCAAGCAGCTACAGATTACATGTAAGGATACGTGATAAAAGTGGAAGCTGAGAACTCAATTGTGTATTGAGAAAACAACACTCTCACTCTAAATAAGTGATAAATATTATAAAGCAGAAAAATAAGCATAAGTTAAACATATTTAAAGGCCATCTTTATAACCAAAGCCTTTAAACTAGATTTACAACGCAAAAATAAATGATTAATGAACTTTCTTACTGAAGAATAAGCATACTTTCTATCACTCAGCTACAGATTACATGTAAGGATAAAAATACGTGATAAAAGCGAAAGAAGTCAATTGTGTATTGAAAAAACTATAATCTCACTCTAAATACATGACAAATATTATAAGACAGAAAAATGCGCATAAGTTAAATATATTTAAAGGCCATCCTGCCAACAAAATTTTAGAACTAGATTTACTACGCAAAAGTCAAAGATTTAGGTTTTTTCTTACTAAAGAATAAGCATTTAACCTTAAACTTCTATCACAAAACTACAGATTACGAGTAAAGATAAAAATACTTGAAAAAAGCTGAAGCTGAAGCGTCGATTGCGTATTGAGAGAACAACACTCTCACTCTAACTACATGTCAAATATTATATTTAAGCAGAAAGCATAAGTTAAACATATTTAACTGCTTAAGTTAAGCATAGGCTACACATATTTATTATGCATTACCAGCATAAGTTAAACATGTTTAACTTCTGCTGGTATTGCATATTAATTATAACATTATAATTAATCACATCAATAATATAATTTAAATAATATTCATTGTTAAACATATTTAAAGACCATCCGTACTACCAAACCTTAAAACTAGATTTACAACGTAAAAACTAAAGATTTAAGAACTTTCTTATTAAAGAATAAGCTTTTAATCATTAACTTCTCTCACGCCGCTAAAGATTACGTGCAAAGATAAAAATACGTGAAAAAAGCGAAAGCTGAAAAATCAATTATGTACTGAGGGAACACCGGGACATAAGCTACTTTTACCACCAAAAAATTTTTTCAGTAAGGAGATTTTGCATATTTCTTTTTCTTCCCCAAACCGTGACATTACTGTATTTTAACCCAAAACGTTTCTTAAAACTTTTTTTCCGCAACGATATTGCTCATCCTGTCATTTGTTTTGTCCATATAACTGTTTTCTAAGTTTAAAAAATAAGATGGTAGCGTGTAAGTATCATTCCTGCTCTAAACTTTTCTACTTTACTTCTTTTTTTCCTCCATTCACTTCCAATTTGCCTCACTCGGGGTTACTTAGAGATCTATTTTCTACACTGCTTGACAATTGCTAAGGAACAACTGATTTTTGCAAAGTAGCGTTCTTGACAGTTGGTCAACAATAGTAAATCAAGTGTATGTAAAGCAGTACCCGTTATGCGTATGAAAGGCGGTGTACACAATCTCTTCATTCATTCGAAAATACATGCGGTTAGGTGTTTGACCAAAATAGCACCTGGGCTTATTTCTGAGAAATTCAATGCTTAAGATATTAATAATTAAGTGAAAAATGTTAGCACGATATCATTTGAGTTCTTACGATCGTGGACGAGCAGTTAGACGATTGGAAGCTAGTCAAAATGGCATCACTGTGACTGCAGTAATGGGAGTGTAAAAAGTATCATCTCGGGATTAAAAAATACCGTTAACGTCTCCAAGCCTGAAATTGAGACAACCCGTAATGCTCGCCAAACTCAAACAGTGAATTCTTTTTCAGTCACTTACTTAGCGTTATCATCTGCTAAATATATTGCATCAAAATGTCTCAAAAAAGACAAACTATTCCCTCAAAGGAAAGAGATATCAATTTCATGAAATATTTAATGTTAAAAAAATGCTTATTAAGATTGCGTACTAAATATTTTAGTCATACGAATAGCAACCTTGTTCAAGATTGTTAATATCCTTCTCCCAAAAATAGCGAAATAGTATCGTCGGATACCACGTGATAAAGGCGGAGACAAGTGCCAACTCCAGGTGAACGAACTATACTCCCAAATAGCGCAAAGCAACAGAAATGTCACTCCTAGGCAGAGAGCAGCAGACCTTGCAACCACTACCGATGCACATGTTTTTGCCAGAAGCATCTCACGGCAATAAAATCAAGTTGGTTTGCATGCACGGAAACCTGTTCGATGCATCCCCCTTTAACCACGCCATTAACTTTAACCATTGTCGAGAACGATTACGTTGGTGTAAGGAACGTATTGGTTGGTGTTACCAGCAAAAGTTCAGAGTAATGTTCTTCAATAAATCCCTATTCACAATGGCAAGTGATTCTGGCTACCCAGTTGGTGAGGAGGAAGAGGGGGACACGTCGTACACAACAATAGGTTCATGAACGTGATCAGTATGGACCGTACGCATCAGTGTGGGCAGGCATCATGCACAATGGCTTCACACTTCAAATCTTTGAACGGGGTAGTGTTACATAGCAGCGGTCTTGCAGAGAGATTTTTCTGGATCTTGTTTTTCTTATTAGGGGTGTGGTAGGACCAGACTTTCTGTTTATGGACTACAATGCGCAGTCACACAGGTGCGCTGAGGCATCAAACACACTAGAAAGTAAAGATACCGACCGTATGCAATGGCCTGTGTACTCCTCTGACCTAAATTCCTATTGATCCTCTTGGCAGACGTATTTCGCAAAGGACACTCCTTTTCTAAACCGTGTGTAAGTGCCGAAAACTGCCGTGAGAGAGGAGTGTGACAATATCCCCAAAGGACTTTTCGAGAGCATGAATATCAGAAATGCGCATTAGTATCTGAGATAATCACTCATCTTACTATTTTCTTTTAATCAAAAGACCCATTTTTCTTGGCCAATGAGCATCTTTTTTATTTTTTTATTTTATTATTTTTTGATACGTTGATATCTGAACAAATATTGCATATTAATAAATGCACAATGTCTCTACAAAATACATACTTAGTTTCATTACATCAATCAACGTCTGTTATTAACTATTCCGAAAAATGTGACTCTTCCTTAGCAATTGTCCAGTGTATTTAATGGAAGAAAAATACTAAATTAAGAGCATACGTTTTAAAAATTAATTTATTATTGTAAATTTTGATTTACGGTTACACTCTATGTTTTCATGCTTGAAAACTTCCAAAACATATAAGATAAAGTCACACAAAAATTTATAACAAATGAACATGCTAGTAAATAGTTACTCCGTAATATGGGGTAACTTAGATCAGCAAAAAAATTTTACAAATTCAATAAGAAGCTTATTTTACTTGATGATAAGGTAACAAGAGTTTAAAATAAATCTACCCTGTAAATACTAAAGGGAAAAAAATTTTATTACAGGAGTTTTAGATATGAAATAAATGTAAAAACTAAACAGGTTGTGTTATTTATCTTCGTAATCTCTGTGATTTCTATGGTTTAAAAGCCAACTAACACTGTTAAACGGTTAACCGTTAACATTCAAACTTTAAATAATATTGCTCCGGCCAGGTGGCAGAGTTGTCAGGGTACCAGACTGCAAAGCCAATAGTAGTTGGTTTGAATCCCGCTCGGGGCTTCTGTGGCAGTGTGACGTGGGTAATGTTGTTCATCTCCGTGACTCAGGCTTAAAGGAGCCCATTGGATAACATTAAATTAGCAACACTTCTGACATCTTCCGATAGAACGTAACAAAACACGTAAGCATAAAGAACGTAAAGGCACAGTGCCAGCCGTTCGAAAAATACAATGTTGTTAAATTTGACTTCTGAAATTTACTCAGCAAAAGTGGTAATACTCACGTGGTTTAAGTAACCCTGAATGACGGTAACTATGAAAATAAGAAATTAGATATCTCTAGCCGTACTCTCTCTGTGAATGTACGGAAAATGAAATATTTAAAAAACTTTTTTCTTTTTTTGGTACTGCCAGGGTAAAAATAGATAGGTAGCAGTATAGGGTTTGCAAGGATCACAATATATATTTTAATGCCTCATTTATGAAATTAGTTCTAAAAATTTTCATGCATAGTTATAGAAAAAGAACAAGAATTTTCAAAACTACACTTATTTTAACGGGAGTTATTTGAGAAACAGAACAAAAGAAAGTTAAAAAAAAAAAAGAAGAAAAAGCACTATTCAAAAGATGTATCAGAAAGATATAGCTTGTTAATGATGGTAGTACTCGCGCATATGCTATAAATTGTAAATAATGTTTGAGTTATGTAGGCAGATTGGAGCGCAAACAAGATCACTATGCGAAATCTGACTTGTATTATTTCTTCGATTCAATAATAGTTTATTGCCATGGCCAATAACCACAATCAACCCAGGTTAATCGAAATTAGAGGCCACTGATGCGATTCCATGCAGACCATGAGCGAATTGTATTCCTGTATGATCAACAGAACTATAATTTTTAACTATAGTTTCATAATTCCAGATAAACTTATGATTCAATTAATCATTCACGTAAAGACGCAATTCATTAATTCTGAATGTTAAATGTATAGAAATGAAAGTCAAAGAATCTGAGAAACGATGCAACAGTAGTTAAAGGTTAATAATTTACTGCGAATAGAAAGCTTGATTATAGAACAAAAAAAAACGTATAAACCAGCGAGTACAAATATTTGAAGAGCTGAATGGATGACACGAGTGAGAGACATTTTAGTAATTGAAGTTTATAAGTTATTCGTTCTTGTTTCGTCGCTTTTTATTATAGGAAGACATAACTCACCACATATATATGGTATGAGGTATATTTTTTTGACCCTTCCTCTTTAAAAAAAGGGAGGATTTTTAATGGTTTCTGTGAGTAGTATTTGTCAGTTTTCAAGGTGGACTTTTAATTTTTTTTCAATGAATGTAATTTTATTTGAAAAGCTAATATATATATATATA
>NC_092210.1:33320054-33439206 GCF_043381705.1 Parasteatoda tepidariorum | reverse complement strand
GCAGAGGATCAAAATTGTGATGGCATGTCTTCGGATCATCCTCCGGGATGTTTCCCAGACCGTCGCCAATAGCCAATTGTGCAGCTCTAGTGCGACGTAAATTAACAACAAGAAATAACAACAAATATTTTAATAAAAACTTTAGCAGTTAACAACTGGTATCATAGAACAAAATTGCAGTATGTTTCCATCATCAACTTAAAGAAGCTTTGCTGTGGAATAAATTTGAATGAATCAAACTAGGTAAAAATTTTTACATTTGTCATTCCCGCATGTCGTTTTTTAGAGTAAAATAAAATACAACTTCATCGAGAAAGTGGATAATTATATGTTGCTTTCTTGTATGAATATAATGGTATGTGATTGATTTCAGAAATTAATTAGGCCTAACTGTTATTCTTAAATTTTATTAAATTTGTCATTCCCTCACTTGTGTATAAAGTGGGGGAATGATGTTGAAGTGAGGGAATGATTCAAGATGAGTATATTATAAAAAAAAAATTTGTTCAATCGTGCTAGCCAATTTATTTCCCAAGGCTTTAAAAACTATTAAGTATATAAAACTAAATTATAATAAATGTTAGATATACTTAGTATGTTATCATTTTCAAACTTGAGGTAGCTGAACTTAGAGAAAAACATGTATTAAAATAAAATATCATTCCCTCACTTTTTAACCAGTGAAATTAATTAATTTATTTAAATATTAAGTATAATTTATAGGATACTTTCTTTATAATGCCATTACGTATTTTTATTAATATAAAAAGTTTCAGAGCTTTTTATTCACTTTACTTTTTTGGGATTTTATGAACTGAAAAATGACAGTTTTCGTGAGAATGACCCATATAAAACTGAATAAAAATATTTTTATCAGTTTTAATATAAAAAATATCTAAAGCAGTTGAAAAACTTTAAATATTTTCGATATTTTCATTAAAAACTAGTAGTTTCATTTTTAAAAAATGACATTTTCTTAATCTATAAAGAGTTTTATAAAATTGTTGGGCTTTTTATCGATGGTGATAAACAAAGCTATCATGATAAATTAATATACTCTCCTTTTTTTCATAACTTGGGTGAGTTTCATAGTTCCAAAATTAAAAACAACTAATCCATTTAGTGATGAAGCGTTCTCATTATTAGCTTGTTTGCCGTGAATCTAAAAGACAAGAGAACTCAGCAGAGAAAACTCGAAGGGTAAATGTATAACAGGCAGCGGCATTTAACCCTAAAAAAACATCAGTATCAATCCAAGTACTATTAAAAATATTAAACAGTGCTTATTAATAATAGTAGTATTTCATACACATAATTTCCTAAATATTTTATGAAGAAAAAGATTAAAATTTTAAGAAATCTACCTGAACTAATGGAGAAAAAAAAATTTTTTTAGTAGTTCGAGTAGATAAATAAAAATAAATTCAAAGGTTATAAAATTTAATAAATAAACAGCATCAAAAAATTTATTATGTATTTCTGTTGTAGAAAAAGAAATGTTATATTTTCACATTTTAAAATAAATTCTGTTTATGTTTAAGGGGATTGAGGCAGGCATAATGGCATAGAGTGCATGAATAGTAAAAAAAAAAAAAAAGCAACTAAATAAAATTATTATCACTATTGGCGAAGAATCATACTTAACCATTCAACGGTAAAGGTAAACCAACTAAAATCGTCAATTAAATATATCTATGCACAAAAAATCCGCCAATCTCGCTCTCATCTCCAAATTTGCAAATGCGATTTTTTTTCATATCCAATGAGAATGGCCCTTTAACGTGAAACAAAATTGTGATGGTATGTCTTCAGATCATCCTCAGCACTATCACCTAGAGCCCATTGTGCAGTTCTAGTGCGACGTAAATGAACGACAATAACAATAACAGGGTTGTTTTCCAAATCTTCGTCAATAGCCCATTGTGCAGTTTTAGTACGACGTAAATAAAATACCTATCTAACTACCAAAATTTAATTCTCAAGCGAATTTTTTCGTATGCAGTAAAAACGATTGCTAAAGGACAATTCTCATTTGCAAGAAATTCGCATTTCCCATTACATGACAATGCTAATCTCGCATGCAAGAGCAGATTCTCGCTCGCATCTCCAAATATTTATAAGATTCTTCGCATACTGTGTGAATAGCTAAAAGAAACAACAAGTGTATATCCAAAGTTATCCAACGGTTACTTTTCATCTGCGCATGTGATCGCAACGCGAGTAGTGTTTCTGTTTCTAAACAGCCATTCTTAATGTTGTGCGAAAAAATTGAGTATGTAAACTCGGATACGAGAGTAGGAATTTCACTTACGAGGTGCTCGCGGGTAAATGTATTTCGCCAACTAGTTTCTTATTCGCATCTCCGAATTCGTATAAATGATCTTTCAGCCTCTAGTTTGAACTGTATCGAATGAAACGTTCTTACTGTATGAGATTTAGACACTTCTGATACCAATCGAAGGAGAATGAGATCATGATTGGTAGCAAATATTTTCCTACCAAAACGTCCCCAATCAGGTTCTCCATTTTTCTCGAAAATGATATAATGTGCTAGAATTGCATGTTGTGAGAATTTCTCTTAAGCAATAGTTTACACTAAATACATTTCACGCACTTCCGATTACTGTAAATTGGCAATTGAAATGGGCAATAGGTGGCTTACAGCAGGACTCTCTACCTATGGATGGTTGACCGTGCAAAGCTAAGCTCAGATGGCTCTTGATTCCTGAACTTTTTTGTCTCGCTGACCCCTTGCTATGTTATTCGGTTTTGGGTAGACCCCCTATTTACCTGATATTGATTTTTTGTAAATTCATCAACTTCAAATGTGTTTTTGACAACTGGTATAATGCTACTCACTGTGAAAGATTTAAATTTCTAACTGTAGTAAAGTGTAGTGTGAAAAACTTAAGAAAAAACTCTTGTTCATTTTACACATTTATTAATTAAATTCAAATGAATTTACCGCGGAAAAAGGTTTTTTTGTTACAAAATAAAACCTTACACGCAAAGAAAATAAAAACGTACGCGGGCGGAGCTGCAGCTAACTGCTAGTTTATAATAATTCAGCTTCATATAATCAGGAAATAATCCTAATAACTTAAATTTTAATAAAATTTTTACTTCATAGCTACTTTTATAAATTATGTAATGTAGATAGATATATGTCTTTATATTATAAGGTAGTATAATTTAAGTCAATAGGTAGGGGAGAGTGGGGTCAATTGTAACATTTTTAACTTAACTATTCTTAACTAACAAAAAATCCAATATATTATTAGTATTAATTGNATATGTCTTTATATTATAAGGTAGTATAATTTAAGTAAATAGGTACTATCAGTGTATATTGATTATTCCATTCATGAAATGCCAAAATTAAAGTCACGACCTCCTTATATGAGACCCACTGTCGTTGACCCCCATTTTCATTTTATGGACCCCCAATTTTTTTCTTCTCTTGACATTGACTCCTTGCAGGTTGTCCTCGTCCCCTAGGGATCGATGTAGACCACTTTGGCAATCACTGCTCCATAGGCTAAAATTTATCGTAAGATTTCTGGGTTACTACTTTCTATTGATTTTTAAGCTTAAGCTTGAAAAAGCACGCTATCCAATATTATAATACTTGTAGTTATAATACTTGTTTAAAATATAGCGTGTTCTTTCAATTTAAATTTCAACGAAACAAGCAACAAAAGTATTCGGAAAACTCCGCAAGCATGTTGTGATGCAACTCAAAAAATTACAAACGGTGATATTTTGAACAACTATAGCCAAATAAGGGATAACACTCAAAACATGTTAAACCTTACACTTTATTTATGTTTTGATATTAGTTTTCTTAAATTTGTTTTAGACTCACAATCAGATAAAATTTATAAATGCCAGGGAACTTTTTCAATGTTGAAATTAGGTGTATATCTTATGAATGTCTTATGAATAATATCCTATGAAATTTGAAATTACGCATAAATTTAAACATAAATTACAATAATAAAGCTTCCCAGAATATTAAGCCTGTGTTCACACATCACCTTGTAAGCATACCATAAGCAGAGTGACACACCGGAAGTTTTCTGAACTTTTCCGGTTTTAGGAAGCTTGTTATTGTTTACATTCAGTAAACCATACATGGCAACACTTTACATGTTTTTCCCTTTATGGTTATAGGAGAAAGAACTAAGTTATAGAGAAGGAATTCCATTGTTATAGGAGAAGGAACTAAGTTAAACTCTGTCTTAATTTTCAAATAGATTAAAAACTTTTAAGTTGGGAAACTATATGGAACTGAAAAATGCATTAAATATAGTTCTGAAAGGAAGCATCATGGAAATTTGTGACAGTTAAATACGAAAATATTATGGATGAGAAAAATACAATTGTACATTCCCATACAATTTAGAAGAGGAAGAGAGAGAAGGGTAAAAACATGGATACGGTTTTCTCCCCAGATGGCATATCTGAGAGTTGCGATAGCGAACAAATCCTTGCAAATGATAAGAAAATAAAATTTTGCTAATTTGAATTCGCGATCGCAACGCTTGAGTACGCACTCTGGCGGGAGCCTGAAAATATCAGTCGTTTATTAAGTTTTCATTTAGTTCCATCAGAATCATTAGCAGAGTCAGACGTCATTTTCTAAGCAGCAAAATGTCCCTAAAGAAAAGGCAGAAGAACTTGAAAAAACTCTCCAGAACATTGGTAAATCTTTCAGAAACAGAATACGCCAAACATAGCCGATATAGAGTTTAACATGGATTCAAAACAATCTCTATTTTCTTTCACCTGATGCTGTCGCCATATGAACTGTAATAAATAAGATTCCAAATGAAACAGCATTTCCAAAACGGACGTTTACCAAGATAAAGTTTCGTGTCATGGGAATTGGGGCATTTTTATTTATTTGGTAAAATATTTCACTCCTGAAAAAATGAAATTGCATCTTGTTATGTTTTTCGCAAATCCCAAAGACGGATTTTCGTAGCACTGAAAAATGGCGTCAAAAATCAGCAAGCAACAAGAAATCCAAAAGATATGATATCCAGGATTATTTGATGATAATTTTCTATAGAAGGGTTTTCTACGTCCGATTATGAATAAAAAAATAAAATAAATAAGTAAAAATAAAAAATTTTAAAAAAAAGAAAACATTAAAGTCTTTTATTTTAATGTGAGGAATTTTTGAAATTTTTTTCCCATAAGCATTCTTTATTTTACCTTTTTTAGTTTCTATAGAATTAAAAAAGGTAAAATAAAGAAGTTTCAATAATGATTTTTATTGAAACTTAAAATTTTTTGATAAAAATTATTGTCAAAAAACTTTTTTCTTTAAATTAAATTACATAAAATTATGATGCTTATGTATACTTTCGCTTATTTTAATGTTTGAAGTAATATGATTCTTAAAACTATGGAATATAAAGTTTAAATAGGCCTTTTATGTTATATCATTAAATTTAGTAAAACTATTTCTCAGGCATTAGATTTTAACTCTAATAGGAAGATACATATTTTTCTCTGTTTATTTACAAATATTTTTTCCGATTTGTTTTGGATGTTCCTCCACTAAAAAAAAAGAGATGCCATTTTGTTTTCGTTTGCAAAAGAAAGAATATCAAACATTTTTCTTTTTTAAATTTAATATGTCACAATAAAGAAGGAACGTCACAATGCTACACGCTACATTAAAGACATCTCCAGAGAAACTGAATAACTGTTCATATAGAAATCGCAGGTATTCGTCTCATACCACAACGCCGTCTATAATTTGTTGTGATCGCGAGTAGAGCTTGAGTTATGAGTATAAAAATTCAATTACAATAAGGGCCCTAACTACAACTAAACTTAACTTCTTCATCGTGTTGTCTTCTGCAACAATACTTAAAATTTTGTCAACTTGAATTTCAAAATTTTGATGCAATAATAGGCTATTGCAGTTTCAATTTACTGATAAAGGTAACTCAAGTTAATATTTCATCATTTCATATCGTATTATTTTTTATTTTTCTGGGCTGTCAGATCTCTTTTAGATTGGTGCTATAAATGGACCAATAAAGAGAAGACTATTAGTGAATAATTTTGTTTAAACATTTAAGGTTTTGTTTTTTTATTGTTATTAATCTGTAGAAAGTAAGTAGAAAGTATTCTGCATCTTTTTATGCAAATCTCTATGTAAATTTTCTTTTACTTTTCGTTAATTTTCCAATCGGCTTTAAGAATCTAAATATGTCTTAACCTTATATATGTCTTAACCTAACCTAAGTTTACTTAGGGACACTGATGCATATTCTTTATAACTATTCTTATACTATTTACGATTATTATATTCCTCATAGAAATTTGTACTATTATTATATCCCCAATTAATTTTTATTGTTTAAATAATTTTAAAACACAATATTTGATATTAAATCTATTGTCTAATATTGGATTACTGTTGCGAAGAATTAAATTATTAATGACAAGATTTATACGCTGTTTTCGATTACTTTTAAACTGCATTTCAAATTATCATTTTGAATAATTGTGTTTTATACCTAAGCATAAACTAGCGTTTTACAGATGAAACTTTGCATTCCAAGTTTCTACTAGAATGGCAGTAACTCCTTTTTAAAGGAAAATATTAATACAAATTTTAAAAAAATATATAGTTTCAATCAATTAAAAATATTAATATCCAAGATATTTAATAAACATTTTTTTTAATTACGGAGAAACTAATAAACATCTAAAACAGGGATTTCCAAATTGCATGAGGCCAGAGGCCTCAATTAAAAACACCAATAAAATGGCGAGCTGCAGCTTTATCAAAATTTTATGTAGGAATCTTTTATGTCTGAAGGAACATTAAATATTACTGTCAGATTTTTATCAAGTTGTAAAAAACAAAAGTATTGGATTACAAATAATTAATATTTTCTTGGATGCAAAACCTGAGAAATAAATTTTTTTTTGCACCATTAGTATGTTAAATTTCACAGAAACGATGAAATTAGATTTTTTTAATGAAAGAAAAATATTTTAAACTCGTATAGATTTTTTACGAAAATTGTCTGCAAAAAAAATAATAACTAATGTATTTTAGTTGGTAACCACTGGCCTAGAATGAAAGATTAATTTCTTAAATAAAAATTAAAATAACTCTTTGCCTTGTTTTGCTTAAATGAGAGAAACAAAGCTTAGTTTTTTATTTATTTATTCATCTGTTAATGTATCATAATCAAATTTTTTTAGTTCTTCTAATTTAACAAATTTCTTATTAAATACTTAAATTTTAGCAAATCATATATAGAGTTTACAAATACAAGAAATAACCTACTACTCTTTATAATCAAATACTGTTACATGTGATTTCTCAAATGTACTCTTAAATAATATGACATATAGATTTAAAATGTTTATATACAACTAAAATAAATTAGAGGAAAGTAGATTTTTTTTTTAAACGGTAGGGTACTTTTAGTTACCGAGTCGCAAGGAAAATAAACTTTTTTTTAAATATTTTTTTGATTTTATTTAATTTCTTGTGAACGTCCATGTTCAATTTTTTAAAAGGAAATATAAAATAAAAAATAGTAAAAAAAATATTGGCAAATGTCTATATTTTTGGCAGGGTTNACCCGGGCGGGTTTTTTCAAAGTGGGCCCACTTGGCGAACCCTGATTTTTGGTGAGCTTGTCTCCAGCTACCCGAAAAGTACCAAAATTGATGTGAAGAACTATCAACTTTCTGGTGCTATATTAAATATAATTTGTTTAAATTTAATATATTCTTATAGTTAGGGTTCAAACCAGTAAAGAAAATTTAGTGATCCAATGGGACCACTTAGGTATTCATTTAGCAGTCCAAGAATTCAATGAAGAGGACAAGCTTGAGAAGAAGAAAAAAATCGAACTTTGCAATTACATAATTCATGTTATGGTACACATCAAAAAATATTTATTGCCATCTATATAAGTATAATAACTAATTAGGTTAATTATCACATAATGATTCAGATTAGTATTTATTAAAATTAAGTGATGAAAGCTAAAATAATATTGGTAANGTGAGGTTTTTGACGTGACGGTTTAAACCATGGTTTAAACTGTCACATGTCAAAAACCTGCCAACCCTGGTAAATGGTAATACCAAATGGACCAAATAAATAAGAAAAAGAGAGAAACTAAGAGCTGACAAAATATTTTAATATTAAAATTTAATTATCTAGAAATTAAAAAACTTAAATGAAAAGTTATAAAAGGCAATTTTAAAAGAGCAAATATATTGTTAATATGTAAGAGCAAATATATTGTTCACATAATTGCAAAGCACAGCACAACATCTAAATTTGAAATTTCAAAATTTAATTTTCAAAAAATTTGTACCAAACACTTTCAGTTATTCCATTTGAATACTACGCATTTGAGTTCTATGCTTCAAACAATAAAATTAGTACAATAATTTTATCAGAAAACAATTTTTCGTTATTATTTTGTAAACTCTAAACGTTTTAAGGTGATAAATTTGTCACTCATGCATATGATTTTAGCGACATATGTAAAACGTTTGGCGACAATTGTTGCCATGTCGTCATACTGGTTTGAACCCTACAACTGTTGCTAAACAATCGCATTAGTCATTTTTAGTTTCATCCAATTTCTTCTATTTTGTCCAGTTTCTTACGGTTTCTTCAAGATGAAATGCCAAATGGATAAAATACAAATAATTATGCTGTACCTGTCTATATAGTTTTATATATTTGCCTTATAGTTTTCGAATCTATATGTATTTATTTTTATAATTTTCTATCTAGTATTATTGTGTCAATCTGATTCTAAAATTTTTATTTTAGTTTTAAATCAAGAAAATTTAATTCTCTACCTATTATCTAAAAAATGACTTTAGAAGACGACATGCAAGGTGCTTCATTACGTGAGTCTAATTTTATGATATTATTTCATGTGTCTAACACATATATAGACATAAATTTCTACAAATGTATCATAGGGGAGAGGGGGGTACATTTCAACATGGGGCACCTTTCAACAGCTAGAATTTCTCCCTTCTAATATTGCTTAATGATTGGCCAATATGCCAGCCGATAAGCTTTAATTATGCATAACAGCTGACATTTAGTATTTAGTTCTTTCTTTTTACCACTGTTGTTTTATTCTATAGAACAAGTTTTAACATTCCAAAAGTAAAAATACAGTTCTGATTTTGAAACTGTTTATCAATCAGTAATCTTTTAATAAGGTAAGTGATATTTATTCATCCACTAGTTTATTTAATTCTGCTTCTAACTGTATTTATTAGCAATAACTATTTTTCTAAAGTGGTTGGTGACACTTTAACCAAAATATCTGTACCAGGGGTAGATTTCAACAGAGCTCAGGGGGCACATTTCAACAGTGTTGAAAGGTGCCCCAGGCTTTTTTTTTTCTTAAGCTTTTTTTTTTTTCTTTTTTTTTGTTAAGTAATCTTGAAGAAGTCATTAGTGCAAAAAACACTACGGTTGTTACATTTAAAAACTTTGAAAAATTTGTGAATGTGTTTAAGGAAGCATATTTAATAATNATGTAAGAGCAAATATATTGTTCACATAATTGCAAAGCACAGCACAACATCTAAATTTGAAATTTCAAAATTTAATTTTCAAAAAATTTGTACCAAACACTTTCAGTTATTCCATTTGAATACTACAATTTGAGTTCTATGCTTCAAATAATAAAATTAATACAATAATTTTATCAGAAAACAATTTTTCGTTATTATTTTGTAAACTCTAAACGTTTTAAGGTGATAAATTTGTCACTCATGCATATGATTTTAGCGACATATGTAAAACGTTTGGCGACAATTGTTGCCATGTCGTCATACTGGTTTGAACCCTACAACTGTTGCTAAACAATCGCATTAGTCATTTTTAGTTTCATCCAATTTCTTCTATTTTGTCCAGTTTCTTACGGTTTCTTCAAGATGAAATGCCAAATGGATAAAATACAAATAATTATGCTGTACCTGTCTATATAGTTTTATATATTTGCCTTATAGTTTTCGAATCTATATGTATCTATTTTTATAATTTTCTATCTAGTATTATTGTGTCAATCTGATTCTAAAATTTTTATTTTAGTTTTAAATCAAGAAAATTTAATTATCTACCTATTATCTGAAAAATGACTTTAGAAGACGACATGCAAGGTGCTTCATTACGTGAGTCTAATTTTATGATATTATTACATGTGTCTAACACATATATAGACATAAATTTCTACAAATGTATCATACACATGAGTCTATATTTAAAAAGAAAATTAGATGTATTTATAGATCCTCAGCAGAGCCTAAAAGTAGGCTACTGAAATTTTTCACAAGAAGTATAAAAATTAAGGCTCGTCTTTCCAGACTGAAAGTGAACTAATTCCTTTGATTTCAAATAAAATTTCAGATTGCATCTGTTTGAAAAGCACATACTCTCACTTCTATTTAAAATTTGCTTGTCCTGTGAACTGCAAATATCTGTTTCCCTGCAGGGGCACACTTAAGGTTTTAGCGGCCCAGGGCAAAACATTGAGAAAGTTGATCATATCTTATTTAAAAATATATATATTAAGTATTACATTTTTTAATTCAATCAGTTTTTTTAATTGTTTTATCTTTCAATGATCAAAATTATAATAAAATGTATGAATAATACTTAATATTATTTAACAACAATACTGCAACTAAGATTTTTAACACCACTAATAATAAAAAGGTAAATATTATTATTTAATTATGGCAAATAAATTACTGAATAAATTAAATCTGTTAATATTTTCTTTAAAACTCAAAACCTTAATGTATCAGTGTGTCAAATGAAAACTAAATTAATTTAGATCAGAAAGCATTTTTAAATTAAATTATTCTTGACAGAACAAGTCTTTATTCTTTAATTACAAGTATGCATTACATCCATATTACATTGCTGCATATTTAATAAAATTGAAAATTTGAAAATTACTTGTATAAAAGTAAATATATATAAAATAAATTTGTATAATTGAAATATATTTACTGATAAGGAAACATCAAATTATTTGTAAATGAGCTCATTAAAATATGAAAAAAATAATGAAGTAGTATTACCATTAAAAAGTTACATTCTTGTTCTTGAACAGAAAAAAAAATCTTATTTCACTTTTTATTTTATAAACTTATTTCTCATTATAAAAAGAAAGCATTTATTGTCAATGAGTTTTTATATCAGTGATTTATTATCGCAGCCCATAAGTATATACATATTAGATTATGCAGTTACTGTATAAGTTAAATCAATGATTTTTTTACGTAAAATGTTTTTTAATCATGCAATCCTTGCTTTTTACTTTTTTTGACATTGTCTGTGGCAGTTCTTAGGGATTGCACTCCATGTCGTCACAGTTGAGCAATAATTAAAACTTTTAATGTAATTAATTTCTATGACACCGAAGTTGAATTCTTGTTATTATTTTAAAAAATACACTCTTGATATAAAGGATCATTAACTGAAAATTATATCTAGAAATACGAATGAAATAATTTGTAGGAATAATATATCCTTGAAATAGGAAAATTATATCCAAGATTTGGCAAATATAAGGAAAAAATTAGAACATTGTTTAAAAATATGAATAAATTATTATAATGCAATTTTTTTAGCTTTTTGAGTAGCAAAATTGTTTATGAAAACAGAAAAATCTTAAGAAGTTGATTTATCATTCTCAATAGATATGAGAGGCAAAGGAGAAAGGCTGGCATTAGTCATCGTTGATCTCAAATGTGTGTTTTTTTTTTTTGTTTTTTTTTTTTTTCAGTTTTAAAGATGAGCATTCTGCAATAGTAATGGTGACAGGAACAGTAAAAAAAATTCTTAAAGCAATCACAAAATGTGGCATAGAAGCCGTAAAATTGTTTTTGTACTGTAAAGCTGTTTTACTTCAGTATTCACCTCCTTCTTAAAACTAGAAACTTTGATTCATTGACAGTAACTAAATAAAAGGTGAGTGACGATGACAATGTCTTCTTTACAACCCCCACTGGAAAGATCTGTTAACATGCTTAAGCATGCCACAATAACTGGCAATTGATAAATAACCTTTTCTATTGGGAAAGAGAACTAGAGTGTAATTTATAAAGAGTTAAAGATATTTTTTTAACATGGCAAGAAAGTAAAGGGAGGAAAAACAACTTACGCCAAAACTTAATTTATAAATTTCATCATTTGGTTAGAACCGTCACTCTTCAATGTATCCTCTCTTTCTAGTGTACCACTGCAAAAGTATGGGAAATACGAAAGATAATAGATTAGCCCTAAAAGGGAATACCCAGACTACAATTTAAAATAAACCTGATCTCTGAAAAAGTGATGCGTAACACAGTATCAAATAGAGGAGGTACTATTTTTAATAGAATGAAACAAGTCCTTTCTTTCTCCGATGATGTAATATTGATAGCAAGAAGTGAAAATGCACTTGTTGACCATTTTAATGACTTAACCAAAGAAGCTAGTCTTTTTGGTTTAGAAATAAATATTGATAAGACCAAATGCATGATAATGGATTGTAAAGGAACGGATATGGACACAGAACTACAAATTAATGAAATGACAAAATTTGAAAGAGTTAGGGAATTTAAGTACTTAGGTTCAGTTGTCACTGAAAACAATGATATTATGCCAGAGATTAAGCAAAGACTAAATGCTGGAAATCGCAGTTATTTTGCACTTAAGAGATTGCTAACATCAAAAGTAATAACGAGGAAAACAAAGCTTCAGGTTTATAAAACTATAATCAGACCAACCGTTATTTATGGATCAGAGACATGAACTCCAACCTAGAAACAAGAAAAAATACTGATTACCTGGGGGAAAAAAATTCTTAGAACTATTTTTTGACCTGTCAAAGAGGGTTATCTGTGGAGAAGGCAATACAATTTTGAAATTTCAAGACTATTTCAAGAAAAGGATATAATAAATTATGTTAAAGCAAAGAGAATTCAATGGCTATAACATCTTGAGAGAATGGAGGAAAACAGAGGCACTAAGAAGATATTCAAGGGGCAGTGCCAGGGCCAAAGGAAAAGAGGAAGGCCAGCCAAGAGATGGTTAGACGAGGTGGAAAAAGATCTTAAGACTCTGAAAGTCCGAAACTGGAAACAAAGAGCTAGAGACAGGCGACTTTGGAGGAAAATTGTTAGTGAGGTCATGGTCCAACATGAACTGTATTACCAAGGAGTTAGTTAGATCTCTTTTTCATCTTAGATATAAATTATAACTAGAAAATTTTTATCTGCTATTAAAGAAAAGAATTATTTACTATATTTTGAAAGACTTCAGACTAAAAACCATTCCTTACTGGCCACCTCATGAGGATGTGGCTCAGTTCTCAATCTTCTTAGAACATGACTGTTTAGTCTCATATCGTCACTACCTTGATTTAAATGTGGTTCCTGAGTCATACTGATCTATCTATTGTGACCAATTTGTTCAAGATGGTTGCCATATTCTCCATTGTAGTACTTTTAAGCAAATATCTGTTGCCAAGGGATTACAAGAAGCGAAGGAAAAACTGAGAAAATGACAATTTATATTATGGTTTTTGTTATTTCAATATTTTGTATGTATTGTTAAATTTCTGCCATTAGAAATAAAAGAAAAATTTAAATGGACTTCTGTACACATTTGTAGCTTAAAAATTTGTATGCAAAAATTTATTAGGTTTGGAATTTAATTTCATTACATTATGTGCTTTATAGGGGAAATTTATATAGCCGAGAGTGGTAATGATGATTCTGGTGACGGTTCTGAAAAATTACCATTCAAAACTCTTCTTCAGGTAATTAATTGTTTGTTTTTTCTGTTTTACACATGCATAAATTGTATTTTTGTTTTATGCAAAATGCATAACTATTGTGTTTCAAATTTTGTGTTAGCAGAGCTGTATTCTGTATTGTGTTGTATTCAAACCCCAGATCAAAAAAAAAATTATTCAGCAATAATTTTTTTTAAGAAAGGTAGTTATTTTCTACAAATATATATTTGTAGAAATATATACCAAATTGCAATTATATGTGATTTTTTATCAATTTATGAAAGAATTTTTAACTTTTACAATTTTTTTATTACAGAAACAAAACTGTAGCTTAATTTTGGAAGTCAAAATATTGTTAGTTTAAATATTTTCTTTCTGCTAGCTGAAACTGTGGGATTCAAAAGCTAATTTTATAAAAAGAAATCTTGCATTTTTTTTTTCAATTTTATGCAATGTTTTAATTTTTATCAATGATAGTATCCTTAGAAGTGTAGAATTTCAGGTTTATGAACCTTGTTAAATTATTCAAAGATATGTATAACTTATTTTCTAACTAGGATTTTGGTTTCTAGGAATAGTTTCTAGAAATGTTTTATTAAACCTTAAAAGTGTTTTTTCTTATTGGCATTATATAAACTTTTTTCTAATAAAAATCTTCAAAGTAAAGTAATTAAACTAGAGGTGCACAACCTTTTTGATTCAAGGGCCACTTGCACAGCAGGTTGACTAACGAAGGGCCGCATATATATTTAGACATTTTAATGGCAAATGTAGTAATATGTATTTAAACATTAGTGTTCTAATTTTTTTTATCAATAAACTTAGTAATATATTTGTAGAAAATTAAAGTGTTCAATTATTAGATCTCGGTCAAAAATGAAAAAACTAATACTTCTTAAAAAATAATTTCCATTTTTATCTCATCAAAAATAGATTTATTAAAATTCGTAACCGAAGTACCACATCAAAAAGTGTTTATTTAAATGTGCGAATAGAAATTCGTCTCTGGTAATAACATTGCAGTTAATAATGATAACCTGGAAAAGTATAACAATTGGAAAAAAAAATCACTTAAATTAATGCTGAACTCAGCACGAATAAAGAGTGTGAAATGAGCGATTTAAAATTCCTAGTAAAATTATCTGAATTTTTTAAACTACGTGGGAATGCATAGCAATAACTGCCCAAGAAAAATTGTTGAAAAAAAGAAAGAAAGAACTGCCAAAAAGTGATTATTTAAATGGGTGATCTGAAACTTGTGTGTCATAATAATATCGTTATAAAAATTCAGGATTTTCTAATTATGTTGAAAAGCGGAAATAAGTGCTTAAAAAATCATTTTGATTTATGATAAAATCGGCTTAAAGAAAACGCGGTACACATACATTTTGCTATAGAATCAATAAAAATTGAGAGCTTCAAAATGTGATGACTCAAGAGTGCGATAAAAAAATTTTAGAAATTTTTTATATTTGAAATTTTTGTTTATTTTTTATTGAGTTCAAAAGCTCTCGCGGGCTGCACTTCAGTGGTCGGAGGGCCGCATATGGCCAGCGGGCTGCAGGTTGTGCACCCCTAAATTAAACTAATTTTCTCTCCAAGCTCTTATCTATTTCGAATCTTATTAATAATGACAATAAATCAATTGACTATCATAATGTATAAAATTGTTGCTCATGTTTTGTGAGTCATGAAAATCCGATTGACCTAATGCAATTAACAGAATTCTTTATCATTTTTTATTTTTGGTGCTTCATTATTTATTTTTAATTTTTGAAGGCTATGAGATTTGCTGGTAAGGAACCTTTTCCAAGTTTCTATGCTGAATCAAACAAAGATGGTGAGGTATGATTCAAACATAGCTTTTACCTTTTACTTGTTTATTTTCATTTACTTCTTAAAATATTAACAGTTTTAATGAAATAATATTGTTTTAGAAGTGGCAGTTGGTATCACAATCCCAAATAAAGAAAGTGAAGAAAATTTGGCAAAGGGAGCAATACAAGAATGCCGAGAAAGTTGCTAAGGAACAAGGTGATGCCGAAAGGAAGGAAAAAAATCTTGAAGAAGCAAAGAAAATAATCATCACCATGGATGATTCTTTACCTAAACCTGTTTTGGTAGTAAAGTCTTTGTTTATGTTTTTTATTCTTAGTTATTCCGATCATCTGTTGGCAATTATCAGTTTCTATTGTAGATCCTAATCGATATAACCCCTAACATTGGCTGGGATATATTTGACTCACTATAAGTAGAAAAATACCAGAATTATTATTTCCTAACTATAGGTAGCTATTATACTGTAGTATGCATTCAACATAAATTAACCCCTTTTAAAAAATTGTGCTTGTCTACTGGTTGATATGCATCTACTTATATAGCATGTCAGAAAAATGCAATTAAAATAACTAATATTAGCTTCAAATGTTACTATTAAATGATGGAAGCCCAATAGAAATTTTCTGTTTAATGTTTAATTTTTTTCACATAAATACTATTTATCCACATACTTATTAAGTTTTGTTATTAGTTTTTGTATTCCAAAGTCATCGATAAAAATTTATGCTATGATGCATGTATGCTTTAGTGCAGAAAACTCTGTGTGTATGTTGCAGTTAAATGTATAACGTGTACGAAAAGTGTCGTTTCTTATTAGCGCCATTGCAGCGGCAATGTTGCTGTTCCTTGCATGTGCTCATGTCTTATACAAATACAATGTGTACTTTTTTTCTTAAAGCAGTTGATCAAAGTATTATTTTAAACAAAAAATTATTTATTTATAAGCAAATTATTTTCTACTTATCATAGATATTTATTTTTTTCATCTTGTTTTCTTTTAAATTTTCAGCATTTTAACTTGAAGAATAGAATGAAAAAGTACATAGATTTTTTTAAATCTAGCTATTTGATCTAGTTATTTATGTATTCCTGCATATAATCTGACTTCTGTGATTAAGCAATTAAGTTTATTGTTTGTAAAATTTTTATATTATATATTTATCTTTTTTTCATTGATAGACTAAAATAAGAGATTGTGTTTCTCATCGAGGCAAACGAGTTAAAGTTTATGGTTGGGCCCATAGGATAAGAAGACAAGGTAAAAAGAAATAGATGCTTCTTTTCTATCTTTTCAGTTTTTAAAAATATTAATTTTAATTAATATTGTGTTTTGCCATAATTAACATTATCACATGTGATTTACTATATAGATCAAAATGTTTTGACCGCAGGTTAATTTTTGTATGTATAGTACAAAATATTCTTTCAGATGAAGGGAAAAAAATTACTTATGTAAAAAAGTGCTAATGCTCATTTTAGAAGTGTACTGTGAAAAAATTACTCATGTTCTCAGAATATGAATGATTTTTCGCAGTAACCTTCTAAGCAAAACAAAATTATTTAGCAATTACTTAAGAAAATGTAGAAATCTAATGATTATTGAAATATTAGATGTTTTTAATAATCATCATGATCTATTATGAAAGATATTCCTAATATTAATATTTTAATATGAAGGCTTTTTTTTTTTTTTTAATGTAAAACATTACGTTAAATCTCATTTTAAGATTTTCCATTAACAAATCTCTCTTTAAATTTATTGTGAAAACAGATTCCTCACAAAATCTTTTACTGTAATATTAGACGCTTTGCAAAAAATCTATCATTTCATATCATACATTGTTTTTAAAATGGACCTTCATAAAATTCTTATTAAAAAAATGGGGTGGCTGGCTTTTTAGTTTATAATTTTTAATCTATTAATTCCTTGTAAAATGTGTTTTCCACCCTTAAAAATCGGACCTCATTTGCACACATTCTCAAAGACAGAACTCTGGCACAAGGAAACTGATTCTTCAATAATTTTATATTTAGAATATTATGAGATAATTTTTCACAAACAATCTTAACAGGCCATTGGTTTTTAGTGATTTTTCATAAAATTATAAAATAATATTTAACTTTCACAAAATTGTGTATAGACTTTTCGCAATAAGCCTGGAATAACCTTTGACTGCGTTATCTTGAAAAAAGAAAGCTTAATGTGAACAAGGTAGGGGTTGTTTTTTTTTTTTTTTTTTTTTTGTGCTGACTGTATTTTGAGAGACTGGTTTGGTTCTTAGTTGCGGCTTGAAGCTCTCCCGGCTTCAGATTGATGTGTACTATCTTGTCTCAGAAGTAAGGACAGCCTATGTGAAATATTGACCACATTGTCACACAATCATACAATTAGTCACTAAGTAGGACCATAACCTCATGACCCCCTCACCACAATGGACAATTAAGAAAATGCTTTATTTATTTTCACATTGCTTCTGTGTTATGACATGCTATATAGTAGTGAAAGCTTAAACTAGTTTTAGTAATGTCTGCTACTTCCAAATGTATTTCTCAATTCAACTAATGTCTGTACACTAAAGTATTCTGTGAACGCAGTAAAAGGTATCAGATAACTTGCTGTTTAATCAATTACGATGCTATATGGCAAATTGATTTATTTTTAGGAATGTGTGTGTCATAAACATTAAAATATTTATGTGTCATGCATTTTTATGGCCATCAGCCAAGTCTGTTTTTTGATTTTATATTATTTGTTTGATAGTTGAAATATTAAAAAGTTATGTATTATAATTATATTTAACTTTGCATATTTACTTATTACAACAACAACAAATTGATTGATAATGATGAAAAATGAGGATTAAGATCTAGAACAAGGGTATTCAGCCTTTTACACTTAGGGGAACACATTGAGCTTACGGTTTTCTTGAAGAAAGATTTGATCAAAGGCCAGAAAAAGTGGGATATCAAAGCTTTATAATACTCAAATTTACAAAATCATTTTTGTATTGTTATTTTATCACAATTCAAATATCCTGATAATGGATGGTAAGGTAGCTAATTTGTTTTTGTTTTTTCACTATTATTAATTACTCCAAAATTTTAGTGATTTTTATTACGTAAATAGTGATCACTTCCAAAACTCTTGTCAAAGTCCCAGGATACCCTAGGGTTCAGCAATATCTAAGTTGAAGAAACCGGATTTAGAGCATTTAGAAATGGAATCTTGTTATTCTGTTTCCAAGAAAAAGCAGTGCTTAATATTTTTTAATTCTACAATAATTTAAAGCCAATTTGAGATCTATTAAAAGGATGTTCTACTCTGACCAGAAATATCAGAGTAGACAGATCAATAAGTATCAGAGTTAATCTGTAACAGATATTGTTACCAATCTTTTATCAAACATTCTCAAGACATCTATAAGCATTTAAAAATAAAGTTTATTTTATCGACTGTGAATAATTGATTATTTAATGAGAGAGGAATTTTGATTGTGTCTATTTTCAGAATTAATAATGTTGGGTAAAGAATGTGCCTTAAATTTTATTTTCACTGTGAAATATCTCCTATAAAAACATTTAAAATGCTACACAAAGCTTCTAAACAAATTACAACAACAGTATTTGATTAGCACAAAAAGTTGAAAGATGGTCTAGATCTTTTAAAGATAAAGAGAAATATGGTAGACCATCTGCTTTGATTAATGATCAGCATAGTAATCAAGTCAGAAGAGACTACTATTTGAAAATTCCTTATAAAACTCGTTGTCTTGTCCAGTAGTGCAAGGAAAATTAAATTTGTCCAAAAGAATTTAAAACAGCTTTGACCACATCAATAATATGGAATCGAGGAGTTTGCTGCGGGGGATCCAGATGGATCCTGAAGTGCTTCGCCAGCATGGCTGGGCAATCAAAGATATGGTCGGTGTCTATGCAGTGAGGACAACTTCTGTAGCTTCGATGGCCGTTGAGAGATATTTTCATTCCCTCGAAGTGTTTGGTCCTCAATCTAGCTATGGTTGTGGAAATGGCTCAATCACAGTTTAGGGCAGGAATGAAGTGCTTCTGAGAGGTATCAGAAATTTAAAACTCATTATTACTGATAATTAAAATTATATCTTTGCTTTTGATGCAGAAACAACTCAACAATCAAGTAAATGGCACTTTATATGTAAAGCATGACCAATAAGAACACACTAAAATCATTTCAAAATTTCGGTGGTGTTGCGTGTTTTCTTTGATTATCTGCAAAATGATTTTCTACATACTAGCCACACATCCATTAAGATAATTACTAGAAAGTTTTATAACATTTTCATGAAGCAATTGGTCGAAAACAACCTGAAATGCGTCAAAAATAAACTTACGACTTTTACATCATGTTAAAGTGCCTTCTCACCATAGTATTATGTGTTAGATTTTTGCAAGACATTCATCAAATACGGTTACAAGAGCACCGTATTCTCCAGATATGGTACCCTGAGTTTGAGTCTTTCCCTAATTTCTGTGTCAAAATTTCCTTATCATGTTCATCATTTTGAACATCAATTCCATTTTAAAAAAAATATTTGATCTTTAAAGGGTATACAAAAAAGTGATCAGTAAATATTGTGAGTTAATATATATGGTATTTTTATAAACTCAAAATGCCAAAGACTCGAAATGCACTCGAACTTCATGTTATAAATCTATTTTTGTTAATATGGGAAAGAATTGTAGAAAAAAATTTACCAAATAATTCAAGTAAAAAATATTTTCAAATATTTTTCATTAAAAAGAATTTAAATCTGTCTTTATATGTTAAAGGACTCTGTAAAAATCTTCATAATTGTGAATGTCTCTTTCACTTTATATTAATCCTTGGTGGTTTTTTATAACCTTTTCTAGCATATAGCCATTCTTTTAGCCATTTTTACTATAAAATAAAATTTCTGTTCATATGTCTATGTTTAAAAAATATTATTGTATAATAGTTTGTTTTACTTTCAGGAAAAGCTTTAATGTTCATCACTTTAAGAGATGGTTCTGGTTTTCTCCAATGTGTTCTAAATGATTTATTAGTATGTACTATGCATATTTTAATTTCCGTAGCAGTTGTCTGTCATATATGTTTTTTAATTATTTTTTTTCTTTCCATAGTGTCAAACATATGAGGCTCTAGTTTTAACTACTGAATCATCAATCTGTGTATATGGTGTCATAAATGAAGTTCCAGATGGTAAAAGTGTAAGTATTGTGTATGAAGAAAACTTTTGCAAACTGCTACTACCACATGAACAGCTTAAATGCTGACATACCTGTCAAGTCTCCTGTTTTTTAACAAAGACTCCTGTATTTTACAACTATCTCCTGTGTACTCATATATTCTCAAAGTTCTCCGTATTTGTTGAAAAAATTTAAAAATTTGGCAAGAAAATATCCCCTGATGCCGAAAATACTTCTTATTCCTCTACAGATAATGCTATTGTCAGTACTGCAGTATGTTGAGTGTTAATAGTTTAAGTAATTATAAATAATGGTTAAGTATTTATATATAATAAGATTAGATTTATATCCATATTTTTTACTTCTCTAAATATTATTTCCAATTTACAATGATGTATTGAAGCTTCACTCGTAGCCTAAAATATGTCCCTCGTAACATCTCCATTATTTTATTTCTCCAATGTTGGCAAGTCTAAGTACTTTTCAGAAAGTAAAGTTAATACTATACACTTAAGCCAGGGTTCCCGCGGCCTTGAAAAAACCTTGAAAAGTACTTGAATTTCATTTTGATTTTCAAGGGCCCCTAGAAGTACTTGAAAATTATATTAAATCCTTGAAAAATTCAAAATGACCTTGAAAAGTATCGAAAACTCAGGAAAACAGCCCGATTTCCAGCATTTCTGTGTTTAACTTTTTGACACACGTAAGTGTGAGAGAATGACTTTCCCGCCTTTCAGATTATGACACGTACTGTTTGATTTTAGGATTTTATGAATGTTTGGCTGATTTTAGGAATTTTAAATATTGGGAACTGTGCCAGATTCTGACAAAATCTCTATTCTGATTCAGGCAATTTTAATATCAATCATCGATCTTCGTATTAAACTGATTTAATAGCTATGTGTTGCGATTCGTTTTCGCATGATTCAAAAATTGTACTTGCAATTCCCATTAAAGCAATTTAAAAATCTACTATCGCGAATTGTTCCTAAGCGTTTTTAAACCCCAACATCGCGATTAGTTTTTCCGCAAGTTTAAAATCCAGTGTCGCTATTCGTATTCACGCATTTTGCAACATCAAACATCCATGTTGTAATATCAAACATTGATTTTCGTATTTATACTCTATTTGAAAACTTATTGTTACGATTCGTGTTCATGTGACCATGTCAAGTGCGTATGATCGATGCTACTGAAAAAAATTAATTCAAGTATGAGTGGTTAATTAAAACAGTCAAAGTGACCAAAATTGTTAGTAAGAATCTATCAGAAGATATTGAGGTGAAAGTTGGCAACTGATTTAATTTAAAATGGTTGACCCGTAATAAATTTAAAATGATAATTAAGCCGCAACATCCAATAATTGATTAATTTTCTTTAATAGAAAGGTGGTCAAAATTTCAAAATTATATTAAGGAACAATTTAAATTTCTCTGACTAAATGCTTCTGCCACTTTAAATATTAAATAAAAATCTCCCGGCAGAGTTGTTATTAAATATCTAATTGATATCACAGTATTATATAGAACATCCGCCCCCCGTCCTGCCCGAATTTTTGCTTATTCAGAGGTTGTATACCTAGCTTAAAATAGGCCTTGTGCAAAATTCCAATCTGACGTTTTTATGAATCATAAAATTTATTATTGACTTGATGCTAATCACCCTTGCTTTTTTTATACTTGATCACTTTCCGAAATCAAGAGAGCAATGGAAGTCTTATTTTTCAGTACGGCTATTATCGTCTAACATTTATCGTCAACTTACTATTATCGTCAAAACATTTTAGTTTAAAATGTAAAATTTTAGTCTATCTTTTACTAAAATTTAAGTCCTTGAGAATTTTATAATAAGTCTTAAAAAGTCCTTGAAAAGTACTTGAATTTTATTTCTAAAGTAGAGCATGAACCCTGTTAAGCTGTTTTAAAATGTGATCAATTTATGTAATTAATGATAAAAATATAAGAAAAACTAGTTTAAAAAATTTAAATTTCCGTAATCAGATCTAAATTAAAATGAAGTTGTGGTGGTATCATATTCCCATTTCTTTATCTAGCTTCTAATTTCTTGATAACTTGCCTGACTTCCATTTGCTAACCCTATTTTAATTTTTCATTAATATTTATATTTGCTTTGTTCTATATCAATGTAATAAATTCAGATAAAATTAGAAGATTGAATTATTAGGTAAGTTTATAATTAGATCTTCTAATAAATTTTATTCAAAATATGTGGGTTCTGTTGGAATAATCAAAAGAAGATGATCCTTATCTAAAATTTCTTTCAACTTTACCACATTTATATTAAAAATAATAATAATTTGTGCAAGAATATCTAAAAGTAAAAAGTCATATGTATGATTTAGATGAAAAACTATACACATATTTCATCCATTTAGAAAAAAATGCTTAAAGTCTATGATTTATGTCTCTCCTAAACTTTAAACTGAAAAGTTATTTAAATACAAAATTTAGTTTACAAAATTAAACAGACTTATTTTTTTAGGCACCTGGAGGTCACGAACTTCAGTGTGATTATTGGCAATTAGTTGGAGAAGCCCCTGCTGGTGGAATTGATGCTGTGTTAAACGAAGTATGATTTCTTTTCAAATGCACTTTCTCTTTTTGTTGAAATGATTATTTTTATTTAAGAAAAATGTATTGTTATTTCACTAGAGAATATGCTGGCCTTAGCACAAGCCCATCTACATGACAGAAATTTATCATTTCATTAGAAATCACCCTTATGCAAATGAGGAAATTTTGTCATTTGTATATTGTAGAAGATAATTGATTATCTAAGAATGACAGCATTTGATCAATGACTGCACATAATGCCAGATATGATTAACATATGTCTTATTCATCTTAACATACTGTTTTCTAATTTTGTATATTTAATATATTAAACTACCTCCCTTCTGACATAACTTCAACTTAGCAATATTTATGTATTACCTGTGTATAAAATAATTTTTGGGCTAAAGTTGATGCTTAGTAATAACGATTTATAATAATATTAAGAATGCATTTTCAATGCATGATATTTAGAAATGCATTTTTTTTATCATATTTAGTGTATGTAATATCCTTAAGAAAATTAATGATAACTACCCTTTTAGAAATGTTTCTTAATTTATAGTCTTGTCATAAATAGAGGTTATTTTTACCCTGATTTCTTAAAAAATTGATACAAATATTCAAAAAATATTGATTTCTCAGAAATAGAAAAATGTTATTTAAAAATTGAAATCTAATGTGAATGGTAATTTCAAATTGGCAAATAAAAATCTAACACTTATCATTTCTTAATTTACCATGACACAAAATAATTTTAAAAAAAATATTTAATATGTATAATTTTCAGGGGTCTCTTTAGAAGAAATTTGGGTTTGTTAACGGACCCTTGACAAAATATGTTTTCATGAAGACGAACCCTTCACAAATTTGTTTATCTTCATTATTGTTCTGTTAATTGAGCAAACTCTTCCCCGGGGGGGGGGGCGGTTTGAAACGAACTAAGTTTTTCTAAGTTTAAATTCCAAATGTAGTATTCTAAGAAAATATTTCTATGTTTACAAATATTGCGTGCACATTCTTATTGATATTAAATGATATTTTTTTATAAATAAAATATTATAAATTTAAGATGCGCAACACATTGATAAACAACCAAATGCGCAACACATTAAAAGTGATACATAACTAAGTTGTGTTATTTAAAATATGTCGATTGAAATTATTAAAAATGTGAGTGATTTTGTTTCCATTATTCATCTGAAATGAATTTTCTGTGTTGAGCAGTATAGACTAAATAACAAATACTTGTAAATTGCAGCTCGAATTTNGGGGGAATGTTGTCAGGGTCACGTGATGTAATAACACGCATTTTCTGATGTTGCGAGCTAAAAGCTTGATATTATAGATATGATTTTTTGTTTTGTTTTGGTTTTTGAAAAATGGATGAAAAAGAATAATAAAATGGTGAATTAGTTTTTGTAGAATTTTGCGTTATTTCTTTTGTAAAAGGTTACGACTGACAAGCAGTATAGAATAAATAACAAATACTTGTAAATTGCAGCTCGAATTTAGTAGCAGCAATTGTTGAGTAGAATCTTGTATCTATTTACAATTTAAAAACTTTTTGCAAAGGTTTTTAGCAATTTTTGCAACAAAAGGACTCTATTTGCAAATTCACAAAAGCAGGACCCTGGTTGAATGAATGTGACTTAACGCTCATTTTATATTCACAAATTATGAGTAGTTTTTTCACAATTTTACAAAATAGGACCTTTCTCAAAATGTCTGAAGTTTAACAGACCCCTGATTTTCTAATTGACAACTCAAAACTTTATATTTGATAACTTAAATCGATATAAACTAGTTACTGTGCCAATTTTTTTTAATTTAACTTTTTGAATTGAATTTAAATACTCATTTCTTCCTTTAGGAAGGAGTGAGCCTTTAAATCTTTGCACTATTTTTTTTCTTATTACAAATGATGTCCTAAAGATGTGTTTTATTATTAAATGATTCTGTCTAATTTCATTATTATTGTCTAAAAAGTACAAAGAAACTTTGTTAAATTTATAAAAAGTAGCTTTTAGTTTATAAATTCATGTTTAAAAATTAGATGACAGATAATATTAAACATGCACAGTTCTCACAGAAAATGAACTTTCAGGGTAGCTTATAATCAACCAAATCGTTTAAATAGTTTCTAAGTTAACCAATTTTAAATAAGTTGTACATTTACAATTTGATTTTGCGGGATCTATTTGACTAATTTTTCATATCCTTGACAATAAATTTTTTTCTCTATTATTAAATAATTAATAAAAATAATGGACAGCTATTAAAAAATATTTCGATAATGGAATTATTTTAGGATAAACAAATTTTTTAGCTGTGGTGCAAAAAAAATTTTGATGCACTTACAAATTTATCGAGTTATAGCAAAAAATGTAAAAAGTGACTTTAACATTAAGGAGTCCAAACTTTTGACTGCTCTCTTCTCTAAACTGTTGAAACTATATTTCCCAGATTTAGTCCTGGTAATTGAAAATCTGAACATTAGGTAAAGAAGTTATTTTGGGTAACCACTTTTTTTGCACATTCTACTTTGTTTGAAACATTATTTAATTTAAAAACGTTTGTTTCCAGTTAAATAATTATCAAAAATTGTAAATGTCTGAACCATCAAATAAAGGCTCTTTTGCATACACGTTTTTGTAAAGATATATGTTTTTTCCGATTTTTCAATACAACCAAATTATGCATTTACTTTTTAAGCTAATAATATATTTGAATCACCTTTTTATTATAGTGTATAATCTGAGGGAAAAAATATTTGTTATAATTTTTTAAATAAAAAAAGAAGTTTAACTACATTAATTACATGCATATTTAAATTTCTAAATTTGTACTGTATTTAATTTACATGAAGGAAAACAAGAGTCAAAAGTTTCATATATATTATGACCTAAAACAAATTTTTTGTATAACTATTCAAGTAAATACTTTTTTTTTAAAAATATAAACTATTTACTCTGTGTTAATTTTAAAGACCTCAAACATTTTCTACAATTATAATCATTTATTGTTATTATTCTTTAAAATAATTTAAATTTTCTTTTTCTTTCTCTAAACAGGAATCTCATGTTGATGCGCAATTAGACAAAAAAATAATTACCTATTTTTAAATGGTAATTACTTTATTTAGAAATATAAAATATTTACTATGTGTTAATTTGTTTTTAAAATAAAAAATATTAACTTTGTGTTCATTTTAAGGATCTAACACCTTTTTTTTTTAATTACTATCATTTATTATTATTATTTAAATAATTTTATTTTTCCTTCTCTAAATAGGAATCTCATGTTGATGTGCAATTAGACAATCGCCATCTAATGCTTCGTGGAGAGACTGTAGGTTTTCTTCTTTAATGATTTTTTTTTTTTTATTGTTTAGTTTCCATTTCTAAATAAAAAAAATATCTGAATCATTTCTAACAATAATAGAATTTTAAAAAAGAGTTAATAAAAAATTGATATCGAAAAAGATTTATACCAATAATATGTATTAACTTTAAAGCATATTTTCGTTATTGAAGACAGGTGAAAAAGCTTAAAGTAATTTCTATTCATTAAAAAATTGTTGAAATGTTTTACACATATACTTTGTAAATTAAGCCTTTGATTTTGTTCTTAATATACTAAGGGTTAATTAAATTATTAATTGATAGTGTTAACAATTGACGTTAACTATTAATTGAGTGTTAACGATTGATTAACGACAATATACTTTTGTTTGAATTGTAAGAATTTATTAACTATAAATAAGTATTTATGTTAAACTTTTCTCTTTTAGAATGGGTAAAAAACCTGTTATGTGAATGTATTATTATTTTATTTTTTTTTTTAATGTCAAAGTTTTCTTTTATTTTTGTAGCTATCAAAAATCATGCAGGTCCGCTCAACCTTATTGGAGAGCTTTAGACAACACTTTTTCCACGAAAATTATGTAGAAGTTACACCCCCAACATTGGTCCAAACTCAAGTAGAAGGGGGTTCAACTCTTTTCAAACTGGACTTTTTTGGAGAAGAGGTATTTCATTAGAGTATTATGTTTGAGAAAAAAAAATCTTTTCTAGTATATTAATTGCTTTTATATTAATAGTTACTCATCAATGTTTTAAAAAGTCATATTCCATTGTATATATATTAAATTTTTTCTATTTTGCATTTTCACCTGCTATTGCAATAGACATATTTCTACAATAGTGGTAACTATGGGTAGATACTGTGGTAAAATTTTGATTGTTCTTGTATTTGTAAATGGAGACATTAAAACTATATTTAAGCTTGAAAAGTTATTAATTTTTAATTACTTAATAAGTATTTTTCCTGTGGAAGTGTTATTCTTGTAACTTTTCTTGCATTATTTTTTTTTTTTTAAATTTGTCATTGTTTACGCAGACTGGTTTTTGAATGATTAAAATCCCATCAATGAATACTGGTTAATTTTTCATTTGAGCTATTTTTATTTTTTTAAGAAAAGTATTGCCATACATTGATCTAAGATTTTTGTTCGTATTATACTACATAATTGCTATAAATTTTTCCTTTTGAATATCGATTACATTTAATTTTACTATAATTTCAGGCTTATTTAACACAGTCTTCACAACTCTATTTAGAAACTGTGATTCCTTCATTAGGCGACGTATTTTGTATAGCTATGTCTTACAGAGCTGAACAGTCCAGAACTAGGAGGCATGTAGCTGAGTAAGTATTCATCCTTTGTTCCAAGTTTACTTTATTAAATAATTTGGAGAAAAAAATTAAATGACAAAATGTTCTTTCTCTTCAGGTATACTCACGTAGAAGGTGAATGTCCTTTTATATCATTTGATGATCTTCTAGATCGTTTAGAGAATATAATCTGTGATGTAGTTGATAGAGTTTTAAAGTCACCTATTGGACATTTAGTCTATGAATTCAATCCAGTGAGTGTATTGAAATGGCTCTTTTAATTTATTTGGATTTTGTTTAATTCTAAAAGAACTATTCTTAATTATATAATAATGTTCAAAAAACAATTGAGATTTTTTCATAAATTGATTGAGTTCAGAACGAAATTATGCACATTGCTTGCTAAGTAAAAGAAGTCCTTCTAAAAATAATTTGCAAGAGACATTGTCAAATCTCAACAAGAATAGTGATGAAATAATGTATGACGATTGCAAAATAGAAGTAATTTACATTAATTCCTGGCAAAATAATGCATCGTGATCACAAAGTGATAGAAATCCCACTGATAATAATCTTCAAGAAATGAATAATCCCACAAAAAAAAAGTTTATAAAAAAATAATAGGTCGCATTCTACATTCTGGCACTGATTCCATGCACAAAACTGTGACTTCTGATCCGATTCTCACCTTGCTATTGAAAATCATGAAACATAGTCTTTGTAGCTAGACTAAATCTACATAATTTTTGCATCAGGACAAAATCGAAATCGTCTACGCCAGGCACATTAACAGCATTCAGCGTCGGCAATAATCCTCAGATGTTCAATCACATGTGTCTTCTTAAATCGCCTGCTTAAGTCAGAATTCCGATCAATCGCGAGAAAAGAATGCCGTTATCACTGTGCCAATGTATACGCTAAATTGATATTTTGCAGTACATCACTTTTTCCTAGTCTTTTTATACCACAACACTTTTAATGGTATTTTACCCCTTATTAATGTGTTTGGTTAACTGTTAAAAAAAATAATTTTATTTTTAAAATTTGAGAATTCTTAGATATTGAAAAATATGGTACATTTATACATTTTATTAAATAAATTAAATATATAAGGACACCACTGATGATTCATTAACATGATATGAAATTTGTTCTTAAGTAGTAGATATTATAATAGATGGAATTAAATTTATTAGTGTTTAAATTTTAAAAAATGACTTATCAGTTTATTATGAAGAGTGGCTGCCAGAAAAAATAATTATTTATTTAGTTCTTTTAACTTCTAAATAGGAATTTAAACCACCAAAAAAGCCCCTTCGTAGAATGAACTATGCTGATGCTATCAAATATTTACGGGAGCACAACATAACAAAGGAAGATGGTTCCTTTTATGAATTTGGGGAAGATATTCCTGAAATGCCTGAAAGAAAAATGACTGACCAAATAAATGAAGTAAGAGCTAATGTTGTTATTATAACATTTTTAAATATTAATATATGTTGCATGAAATATTAATATGGATGTTGAACAAAATTGCTTTTTTCCAATGCAAAATTGCTTTTGCATTGGAAGACATATATTGACACTTCTTTCTCTTCACTATTATCAACCATGAGTAATGTTCTTTAAAGTATTACTGACTTAAACATTTCTGTTGCAGCCTATTATGCTGTGTAGATTTCCTGCTGGAATTAAGTCATTCTATATGAGCAAATGTCCTGAAGATCCAACTCTTACCGAATCTGTAAGCAAACTTTTATGCCTCAAATTTTATATTTTTGTTTCTTTCCAATCAAATGTTTCCTTATTAAATGTATCCATGATCCTTTTAAGAGGTCATGGGAACGTTTTATTAACTTTTTGTTTTCAATTATTTTTTTTTAACTTTTTTTCTGAAGTGCATACATTATTTTAAATTTTTATACTTTTGTATCATGCATAAAATATCACCAATTTTCTATATATCATATTCACAGAAATTTAACTACCAGGGAATGAGTTGGCTGATTCTGCAGCACGATCTGCAAATACTGAATTGACAATATCTGTACCATTCTCAGACATTAAACTACATATTCAACAGCTCATCTCGTCCCTTTGGCAACAACATTGGGACCTTCAAACCCAAAATAAACTTTATAACATCAAACCATATATAAACCCCTCACCTGTATTACGTTTACGTAATGCAGATGTAAAGCTTAATCGTCTCAGGATCGGCTGCACTCGACTCACACATCTTCATCTATTGTTTGGAGAATCTCCTCCCAAATGCAACTCTTGCAATGCTTTACTTACGGTTCATCACATTTTAACCATTTGTCCTTGTTTTAACCAACATCGTCTTACCTTTTTTAATAGCATGATTTTATGTATGAAGGATTTGTTAGATGATATTCATCATCCTAACATTTTCGCATTTCTGCGAGCTATTGGTATTTTATATTGTATGTAACTGTTTTATCTGATTTTATTCACTCTTATTTCCTACCCATGAACCGTTTTACCTTTTCTGTATACTTTATAGAATTACGAATTTTATTGATTTTTGCGAACTTTTAAAAATAATAAGTGTCTTGAGATAAACAATTTTATTAGCTTCGTTTATTTTATGATAATGAAACTATTGTGTGCAATTTACCATTAGATCTAACTCAACAAATTGTTTGATGCAGCATATCCTTCTTTGGATCTTGTGCCATAAAACTTCTACATTCAATCAATCACAGAAATTGATCTTTCCAATTTTAAAGCAATTGAAATTATTTTGCTGCAATGTTTATAATTTATTACGTTCATACATAAAAGGTNCAGTACATCACTTTTTCCTAGTCTTTTTATACCACAACACTTTTAATGGTATTTTACCCCTTATTAATGTGTTTGGTTAACTGTTAAAAAAAATAATTTTATTTTTAAAATTTGAGAATTCTTAGATATTGAAAAATATGGTACATTTATACATTTTATTAAATAAATTAAATATATAAGGACACCACTGATGATTCATTAACATGATATGAAATTTGTTCTTAAGTAGTAGATATTATAATAGATGGAATTAAATTTATTAGTGTTTAAATTTTAAAAAATGACTTATCAGTTTATTTTGAAGAGTGGCTGCCAGAAAAAAATAATTATTTATTTAGTTCTTTTAAGAAATGTTCATAGGTTTTTAGTTTATTTAGATGACTTTTTAACTTCTAAATAGGAATTTAAACCACCTAAAAAGCCCCTTCGTAGAATGAACTATGCTGATGCTATCAAATATTTACGGGAGCACAACATAACAAAGGAAGATGGTTCCTTTTATGAATTTGGGGAAGATATTCCTGAAATGCCTGAAAGAAAAATGACTGACCAAATAAATGAAGTAAGAGCTAATGTTTTTATTATAACATTTTTTAATATTAATATATGTTGCATTAAATATTAATATGGATGATGAACAAAATTGCTTTTTTCTGGAAGACATATATCTTTCTCTTCACTATTATCAACCATGAGTAATGTTCTTTAAATTATTAATGACTTAAACATTTCTGTTGCAGCCTATTATGCTGTGTAGGTTTCCTGCTGGAATTAAGTCATTCTATATGAGCAAATGCCCTGAAGATCCAACTCTTACAGAATCTGTAAGCAAACTTTTATACCTCAAATTTTATATTTTTGTTTCTTTCCAATCAAATGTTTCCTTCTTATTAAATGTATCCATGACCCTTTTAAGAGGTCATGGGAACGTTTTATTAACTTTCTTAATTATTTTTTTTAACTTTTTTTTTAAAGTGCATACATTTTTTTATACTTTTGTATCATGCACAAAGTATGCATAAAATATCACCAATTTTCTATATATCATGTTCACAGAAATTTTAACTACCGAGTCACGTCGGTATACCAGGGAATGAGTTGGCTGATTCTGCAGCACAATCTGCAACTACTGAATTGACAATATCTGTACCATTCTCAGACATTAAACTACATGTTCAACAGCTCATCTTGTCCCTTTGGCAACAACATTGGGACCTTCAAACCCAAAATAAACTTTATAACATCAAACCATATATGGACCCCTCACCTGTATTACGTTTACGTAATGCAGATGTAAAGCTTAATCGTCTCAGAATCGACCACACTCGACTCACGCATCTTCATCTATTGTTTGGAGAATCTCCTCCCAAATGCAACTCTTGCAATGCTTTACTTACGGTTCATCACATTTTAGCCAACATCGTCTTACCTTTTTCAATAGCATGATTTTATGTATGAAGGATTTGTTAGATGATATTCATCATCCTAACATTTTCGCATTTCTTTTGTAAACTTTTAAAAATAATATGTGTCTTGAGATAAACAATTTTATTAGCTTCGTTTATTTTATGATAAAGAAACTATTGTGTGCAATTTACCATTAGATCTAACTCAACAAATTGTTTGACGCAGCATATCCTCCTTTACATCTTGTGCCATAAAACTTCTACATTCAATCAATCACAGAAATTGATCTTTCCAATTTTAAAGCAATTGAAATTATTTTGCTGCAATGTTTATAATTTATTACGTTCATACATAAAAGGTTGATGTTCTTATGCCTGGTGTTGGAGAAATTATTGGAGGTTCAATGAGGATATGGAAACCAGATGAAATGATGGAGGCTTACAAATCAGCTGGCATAGATCCTAAATCTTATTACTGGTACATTGACCAGGTAATCATCTAATTTATTATTTATATTCTAGTACTTGAAGTTGAGACATGTGTAGTATTTGTAGAAGAACTTACAACATATTCTTCTGTTTTATCAACTATAATATTAAGTCAAATGTGGAAAGTAGTAATGTTAGTGAAGCAAAATGGGTAACAACTTAAATGAGCTACTTAAAAAACAAACCTGAAGTTAGCGTTAAGCACAATTTAATAAATTAGGTGCTCTAAGGCAATGTGAATCCCACAATATCGCTGATATTGAAATTATTACCATAAAAAATACAATAAAGGGAAATATTGGTTAGATGGCTCTCATACCATTTTAACCTTTATCCTGGATTTTACCTTTTTATGTAAACTGTAACAAATAAATAATAAGCCTATATCATTCATACATAATTTGTTTCTATGTTTATTTTTATACATTTGCAAAGAAATGGAATCAATTTGAGCATATGTAAATTACAAAGTCTTCTTTTGAATGTGATAAATCTAATGCTCCAAACAATTCAAAAAAAAGTAATTCAAATGAGTAATTTCAGTAGTATTAATACTGAAATATTCCTTAGATTTTTTTTATCCTTCTTTATTTTTGAATCATATTTTATGTAACATAAATGCTATTGCATTAAATTAGAACATATTTTTCATTATTTATGATGTATAAAAATAAACAGAAATCTTCATTTAACAGAGCAAAACTTGGTCTGATTTTAAATCTGGTAAATTTTTTAAAAAATACTTTCGTGTTTCAAAAAACATCTCATCAACTTTAGTTTTTAAACATTAACGATTTGATAAAAGGAATTATTTTTAATTAAAAAAATTTAGTTACTTTCTTTATAAATTTTCATCAAAATGTTTGTAATAAAAATTTAAATAAATAATTAAATCTAAATATTAAATTGAAAAATCAATCTTGATATTTATCCATTCTCTAATGTAAGTTAAACCGAAACTGGCTGTTAGCTAGCTAACAATGTCTTTAGCTGTTTGCTTTGACACTGAGAGAAATATTAATGAGCCTTGACTCTTATATATTGTTAATTATATTATTATTTAGAATAAATTAAAAGAAATAATCCTTAGTGTAACTTTGTTTTTCAGAGAACATATGGCAGCTGTCCTCATGGTGGTTTTGGTCTTGGTCTGGAAAGATATCTCACTTGGTTGTTAAACAGATTCCATATACGAGATGCATGTCTTTATCCTCGGTTTGTCGGTCGATGCACTCCGTAATTTGTTCTGCTCTCCCTCTTGGACATTCCTAAATGCAACATTATTTATTTTTTAAAAAAACATCTTCACTAAATGTGATAAATTAATGATACACATTCTAGATTTCAGAGATATTTTCTTTATAATAACAGAAAGTGTTACTTATACATTTTGCTTTTTTCTCTGCATTATTAATTAGCAATAAACTTTTTTATGGTTTATTTGTGTATGAAAATTCTTACAGCCTTCTGCCTTTTTTTCATTGTGAGAAACTGAAATATAAATTATCATTCAGTTGAATAATATTTAACTACACTTAGCACTTTTTTAGCGTGGATTATTTGAATTAGCATTGGTTCTTCTAAAATTTCTATTTCTGATCCTCAAAGAGCTAGATTTCATTAAGCAAACATGGAAAGTCTTTTGATAGATAAATTACTAAATTTAACTTATGTAAAGTTATATAATTATTTTGAGATATTTTATTTATACCAGTCAAATTTTGCAAAAATCTATATTACATATTTTAAGAAATGCATTATGCAGCAATACAGTCAATGAAGCAAAAGTGGTAAGTTGCCATTCTAAATAAGGAATTTGAATGATTCCTAAAGAAAAAGTTTTATAAAGCATATTAATTTAACAAAAAATATATGCTAATAAGTATGTAAAGTGCCCAAAATAACAGAATACCTTTTCAACTTATGATCTAATGATACTGATGTGCTAGGAAGTGATCTTAATGATTCAAAGAGCTAACTTTAAAATTACTAATTTATTTGTGTAATTGAAATTTTAAGTTACAAAATCAAACAGAAAATTCTACTTTCGACAAATGAACATTTTTTTACTGGTTCTGATTTTCGATTCTGAAAGCCATAACCTAGAAAGTATGGTTCAAGTTCAGTAACAATCAATCAAGTTAATAAGGTAAATCAAGAAAGCAGTTGAAAGTTTGGTTCCTTTTTTGTTAATAGTGATTTTCCTTATTTCGCATAACTTTATTTTATTTTTATTTTAAATAGCTCCAAAGTTTTTCAGCCGATTATGAAACTCTCTTATTTGAAGATAGTTTTTTGGAAAAATAACTTATGTTTATTTCTTCATTATTTAATAGTGAAAAAATTTTTGGAAGTACAAGGTATATAAATTTTTACATCGTTATGGAAATATTTTTCTCATACGCTCAATCTCTTTCAAATCTTGTCATTTAAAGTTACAAAGTTTAAAGTAAGGTATAAATTTGTTAATCTTACCATTCAAGATATTTTTTAAAATTAGGTTAAATAATAAAAAGATTAATAATTAAAAATATCGCATAAAATTATTCTTGGACATAATTTTTTTTTATGTTCAGAAATAAAAATTATGAACAACTAAACTTAAGATAATTTATTCAAGAATATTTCAAAAAATATTACATACTATAAAAACTTTTAAAACATACTATAAAGCTATAAATTTAAAAATTCCAGAACATCATCTGTGTTTGATTCAATAACGTTTGAATCCACATTTTCCCAAGTGTCTAATATCATTTAACACGTGTCTATAGGAGCACCTCTGATACTCCCTGTCCTTGTAAGATTTTTTACTCCTTTCAGCTACCGTGTTGATCCCAAAACGCTTAATTTTAGAAATTGCCAGTTTTTTTTTTCGGTGGTTGATTTATGCATCTGACATATGAGAAGTTTGCTATCTTGTTATCTAAAATAAGGGGATCAACTTATACAATTAGATATACAGTAATCAATCATTTATATTATCTCAAGTCAAAATGATAAAAAAATCTAGCTATTGCAAAAAAAGTGCAGGCAACACTAACTGCATCTTTTGTGAATGAAGATAGACTGCGTCCTAAAGGAGTAAGTGGCCCCTTTGTCTGTTCTCTTGTATATGCATTGAACGTTTTCTAAACCAAATTGATTTATTTTTTATTATTTAACAATAAAACTGAAGGTCACTCAAATTACACAATATTCATATAAAGCAAGCATAGAAAAATGGCTAAGCTTGTGTTTCCATTTTTTTACATAACTTGCGATTATCAGAAAAAAATAAACACAAAAATTATTTTTTAGTAATGTAAAGATAAACACTATTTATTTGTTTAATATGTTCTCTGTCTGTACAAAAACAATTTAATATCGAATTATTTAATTAAAAATCTGTATAAGGATAACCATCATAAAACAGAACATGAATTTTTCCTTGGGCCCGACTTTTCCCAATTGGCAACCCAGTAAGCTATCATTTAAGTACAAAAAAGTCTTACTCTCAGAATAAATAGGGATCAACCGCATGAAATTTATATATGTGTCTCTAACTAAATTCCATTATGTTTACCTATTTGTGAAACTAATCACTAAGTGACGAAACAAACTTCTATATTGTCAAACTTCATTCATTTTGGCTTGATATTTCAGTAATGCATGTGCAGTTTCTTTTTATGATTAAGTGCGTTGAAATTGTTTTGATTTGTAAATGTATGTATGAGAACTCCAGTCCAGTCATATTATTTGTTAATTTGATGTTACTTTTAATTAATTTTTGTGGTACTATTCATATGCATTATATTGCTTATTATGGCTTGCTGTGTTTATGTCTATTTCATCGCCCTATTGCTCATCTCCATGTCTCTCTATTTGTTCCTGGTGTTCATTCATTAAGTGCTTCGCTTAAAGTACTTTTATGCACGTGCATCAAAAATGTTTCGATTCTTAATTGTATTTATGAGTATATTAACACCTGCCATTCGTGTTATTTTGATACTTTCTGTCTTTCTTTGAGTAATTTCTGTGACTATTCACACATATCATTGCTTCATGAGCTACCTTGCTATATGAGCATCCTGTTTCATCTCCCAATGTCTCATCGTCATGTTTATTTATTTAATACATGCCAACCTGAAAATTCTAGCTTCCCGCATTATTGAAAGTCTTAGTGAAAAGTATTAGTTAAGCTTAAATTGATTAATTAGGACTGTATTTAACTTCTGTGAGATTATCAGGTCTAGGTATATCAGGTATGTTTGTTTAAAATAATTATTTATAGCAGTGGTAAAAAACACTGTGAATAAAATTTATTCAATCAAAATAAATTGCAAAAGAATGAATTTTCCTACCATTTTCACAGAAAAATCTGTCAAAAGCGGAAAAAGTTGTCAAGTATGCTAGTTGTTTCTGATATTGCTTCACACATTTTACGCCGTGTTGAAATAAATAATCTAAAATTTCTAATAGTCAGTAGTTTGCATTTTTTATTACAATGTCTTTTTATTTTTCCTCTTGTTACAGAGGTTGACGAATGGGAAACCCTTTTCATTGAAGGTTTGTAGCTCTCTTTCCTGCAAAGGTTACTGTCTTAAACCGAAAACATATCACTGCTTCTGTTAATAAAGCAAAATCAGAAATTTGAAAGTGGAAGAAATGCATTTTAAAAGTTATCATTTGTTCAATCAAAATAAATTGGAAACAAATGTATTTTCCGACTACTTCATAAACATGAGAAAAACCTGTAAAAAGCGGAAGAAGTTATGATATTTGTTCCTAATGTTGCTTCACACTTTTTTCACCCTGTTGCAATAAATAATCTAAAATCTCTAATGGTCAGTGTTAGCATTGTTTATTTCAATGTGTTTTTATTTTTCCTTTTGTTACAAAGATTGGCGAATGGGAAACCCTTTTCATTGAAAATGCATCACACTCTTTCCTGCCAAGGTTACTTTTTTTAAACGGTAAAAAGATGTAACTGCATTTAAGAAATATTGTAAAATATTGCATTCTTTTTGAGAAAATAAGAAAAAAATAGCTAAATCGTATAAGTAGAATTTAATAGTTAGTACTTTAGTGCAGAATAAATATCGGGTATTTAAGTTAACATAGCACTTTGTTTTGCTGCACAAAAACTGTGAGACTTAAAACTTCGAACGTGTGTAAAAATATGTACAGAGAGTACGATGGAATAAAAAAAAATTAAAACAATCAATTATTAGTTTGATAATTATTAGCTGTAATTTTTGTTGTGCAAAATACAACGTGGATCACTTTGCAGCCAGCAGAAATGCAACTACAGAATTGGAATTTGATATGCTGAAAGGGTCATTTTAATATATACATTTAACGCTAGTTTTTTTGTTTTTTTTTTTCAGTACGTAACTTGTTTTTGTGTGTATCATAATTTAATCTTGTAATCGAAATTTCAACAACTCTCCGAGTGCTATAATCATATTTTGCAGGTTTCAAACATTGCCAGATCACTACCAACAATGTATCGTGATATTATCACCAAAAAATAATTTACTGTCAGCGCAAATTTCGACTATTTTTCGAGATTTTAATCTGAACTCTATGATGGAAAACTATACAAAGAGGGAAATTATTGTGATATCATTACCAAAAGCAATTTTTCGGCAATTAAATTCCCGAGCTCTCATCCCTCTTATTAATGCTTGAACCCTCAAAGTTTAATTGTAGACCTATGCTTGAAATTAAAATAAAATCACATTGAAAATCTTACCTTAAGACGCAGAAAATGAAGGCGATATCTATTATCTTCATAAGGATTTAGAATTACGAAAGCAACTCATATCTGGAAATGTCTTTGAGCACTGAGAGGAGCTGAATGAACAAGCCGACAGTTCTTGGTACTGGAAGAAAAAAAAGTTAATAATCAATAACTCATTATTAATCAGCATAACGTTATTATATACAAAATTGAAAGGCATATAATACTGAAACAATTGATAATGCTAAAATAATTCAATTTCTTTATTATTTATTAATTTTTCGTTGTTTTTCCATGAGATCATTCCATTTCCATGTTTTTCCATTATTAGATTAGCAAAACACATTCACTTTATCAAAATAGAGCTTAACTTTAATTAGTATCAATCGACTCCAAAAAGACTGCTATTGATCGCGGTTGACTCAAGATCAGGGCTCGAAAAAACTCTGAAATTTTACCCGTCCCTGAGGACGACTTGTCCAACAACGGACCCGTCGCTTCTAAATAAATAAAAATGTTACTTTTTCTTATTTATTACAAACATTTATATAAATTACACAATGATTTAGTAGCTACTAGGATTACATTATACAGTAAAAAAAGAAATTCTAGGTTACTAATAGTAAAACCTAGTATTTCTTTTATGAAATAATTTAAATGACAAAGGTCAAGTTATCTGGAATGTCAATTTATCCGAGGGTACTGCGTTTTTTAAATGAATCAAATATGACGTTTGCCAGTTCCACAATCAAGCCTATGATTTACAGAGGTTTCTGCACAGAAATCCGAAAGGAGTTTTCCATTTAGGTGGATGTTCATAATTGCGTTTAACGCTTACGTAATGTGTTTTTTTGTAAGTTCATTGCTGAAAAGTCCCTTTCAACTGCTCCAGTACTCCCAGACGGAAAAAACATCAATCCACCATGCGCAGTATGTTGCTGTACGGGATTTCTAGATTAGAGGGTCATTTTAGAAGTGAGGCGCTAGACTCTTGTAAGATAACAAAAATTGAAAGTGTATCCCGAACATTAACGGGAAAATGCCCGTCCGCGCGGACGTCTGATTCGAGAAATTAGTTGTCCGCGGAAAATTTTTGACCGCCGAGGACGGGCGGTTTTTCGAGCCCTGCTCAAGATTCTTAAAAGTAGCAATTTTTTTTTTCATTTATTTTACGTCCCGCATTAGTCCCAGTAGAACAACGAAGTCGAGCATCACTGGCCTTGGTCAGAATAAGCGGGTGGGTTAACCACTTAGAGCCAGCCTGCGGAGGGACCCAGGATGTGCAGTATCAGTCCTTGTTGAACTGTTTTACCGTTAAATGCTCGACTTCGCGCTTAGGTCGTCGTGTTACCAAAGCAGAGGAATCATCCCTTCTTCAGAGGATCAAAATTACGATGGCATGTCTTCGGTTCATCCTTCGCCAATAAACCATTATGCAGCTGTTGCGGTACGGAAGTAAAATACCTACAATTTATTTTACTTTTTTTGTGCCCAACTTAATTTTTTTCTTATACTTAATTATTAATTTATTTTTACAAAAACAAGCTCCTGCAGCGTAACTATAAGCAAATAAACACGTGGTTTCAGAAAATTCTAATTCTGTGGCATGGCCTTCACATGCCATTCATGATCCTTGAGCTCATCTGATGTAAAGAATAATAAAAAAGGTACAATAAATTACGTCGGAGCCACAGTGGCGCAGAGGATAGAGCGTTCACCTCCAGCTGAGGTGTCCCTGGTTCGAATCTCAGCGGTGGCTAATTGAGATAAACTGGCTCGCGCCGACCACCAGACTGAAGTAAAATAACCTCACTGGTAGACGGGTAATGGGTAAGAATCCTCTTGCCGCCGGGCTAACCGTGAGAGAATTCCCTCTCAACGGAACGTGTAAGTTTTATAAAAAGTCTTCCACAAAGACTAGTTCGTCCCAATGCTTAGAGTTCCTTTGTCTTCTGGGTTGAGTTCAGAATTACAAGCTACCTATTTGAACATTGATAGTTAGAATTGGGTCGATTGTTCACTGTGATTTATTGTTTTTTTTTGTAATTAAATAAATTACGTTTTTAATTTAACAGATGTAAAAGCTATTAATCACTGTTGTTATTTTTTAAAGAGTTTAGGGGTTTTGATTTTATCGAGAACCCATCAATGTGAAACTTTTTTGACTTTCCATAATTTGTCTAAAATTTAACTTAGGATTCTGAATTTTCTATATGATTTTAACATAAGTACAGACATTATTTAAAATCGAACAATTTTTTGAAACAAAGCAATGAACTTTTGAAACTTAAATTTAAAGAATAGAAAAACTATGATAAAGATACGTCTTGGGCGCGATGTAAGTCATAAAACTCATTAATCACTTCAAACAACTTTTAATGAGCAGTCAGATATGTTCTTCTTAAAACCACACTGGGTCAAAGAAATGAAAAATATTACTTTTAATTGAAAAAAGAAATGATTATGATTTTTTTTAATTTTACTTTAATATTGGTAAATATTTTATATATTTTTTGATCAAAGTGCTAGTTCGAATTTAAGCAATGGAGAAATTCGTAGACGATTCCAATTTAGAACAGATTTAAAAACAAAACTTTTTGAATGAATAACTTAAAAGAGTTCGCAGACAATTCCAATTTAGAAAATGGGTGTGTCGGTTACAGTCATTTTTTTTTCGTAACTTGGAAGAAAAAAAATTTTTTTTCAGTACTGTCTTATATTTAGTGTCAAAGCCTGTGACAGAATTTTTCGTAATTTCTGCGACAAACTTCCCTGGCAGTAATATTTTGCTTTAAGATACATTTAATTATAACAATTACTAATTTAAAGTAACAGAAAGGTTGTGTTTACGGAAGAAAGTATGGAATAGAATTTTATAACTGTAAAAGTAATATTTTTTTAATCCTAATATTATAGGCGATATTCTCGCATTTTACAGGCGGAAAAATGCAATTTCAAATTTTATAAATCATTACACAAATTAAAATTCGTAAATAAATTAAACGATATTGAATTTAAATTCATACATAAATTAAAAATTGTAAAATCCATGCTGTAACTCCCAAAATAAAGATCACGAATCACTTGAATACGATTCTTTTAAAAAGAGAAACTCAAATAAGTGTATGTAAAATATGGTGTTCTTTAAAGAAAAAAAATTAAGAAAGAACATCATTTCTAGACCGAACAGCTTTAAATTTTCGCGATTTCTGAATTTTTTATTTTATATTATTAATTTGAAATTCTAGCTGAAGCTAGTTATTACAGATTTTTTTTAAAATCTCAAATGAGAATAGAAAAATCATGATTATTTCTTTCCTCTCTGATTCGCAAGAAAGACATCTTTGTAAAAAAAATTCTGCAGAAGAAAAAAAAATTATTTTTCGAAAAATTATGCAGAAAGGAAAACTAAAATTTTTCCTTTCCCAAGTAAAAATCTTTCGGCAAAAACTCTAATATTCTGCGACGATGTCGCCGCAATTCAGTCAAATTATTTCTAATAAAACAGGTCATAGCATATATTTTGTTTTAAGAATCGAAACTTTTGTTAGGAAATACCCTCTAGACCAGTGGTTACCAACTGGCGGCCCACAGGCTGCAACCGGCCCACTAACTAAAATATATTAGTTGTCTCTTTTTTGAGGACAATTTTCGTAAAAAATCTATATGGGTTTTAATTACTTTAAGTTTTATATCTTAACAATTTTATATCTGTTGCACATTAATTGTTTAATACATAGGTGCACATTAAAGTTACTGTAGCCAGAATTTTTTAATATGCAATTAAATATTTTTAAAAATCTTATTTTAATTTGTAATTCAATACTTTTGTTTTGTACAACTTGATAAAAACCTGACTGTAATATTTATGTTCCTTCAAACATGAAAGAGTCCTATATAAAATTTTGATAAAGTTGCCACCCGCCATTTGACAGGTGTTTTTAATTGCTCCCCCCGGCCTCATGTAAGTTGGAAACCCCAGCTCTAGACTCCTTAAGTATTAAAAAAAAAATAGTCTACAGATCAATTTATAACACCTTATCTTAAACAAAGGAGAAAAATTAATTTTTTGAATGATTCTAAGGACGGATGGTAAAAATTGCTTCTTGCACCCGCTATTCATAAATTTCAAGATTAGCATAAACGGTTCTGAAGTTATGAGCGAGACACAAAGGCACTATCTTCATTTTATTATATTAAGTTGTGTTAATTTGATGTTTACAAAAATCGCCTTCAAATACACCCAGTAAATATCTGTTCTAGCATAAATTAACGATTTTGCGAGCTTGACAAGTTAGTCACCAAATCATTGAACTATATGTAAAGTTAAGTTGAAATATAAGCTGGTTCTGAGTTTATTGAATGCAATTTTTGGCAATGATTATTGGAAAAAAATATTTGGTTAAATAAAAGTACCATTCCAAGTGGGCAGGAACAGTCAGTTCATAATGGGATGGCTCCCCTAGCGGCATACGTAGACAATTCCAAAAAGAGGTTGGTATACAATTCTTGATCTTCATGATGTGTCCAAGTTTGTAACCGCTGTACTACTGAATCACTTTGCATTATGCATTAATGTTCAATTTTCCAAAAGAAAATTATTAAACGTGCACAATATATCCTGATTATTCAAATCAATACAACATTAAATAAGTATGGTGTAGTCCTAAGAAAAGCTTAATCAAAAGCTCTTAAAGAACATAAAATAACCCAAACCTTCCTTCCGTTCAGCGAAAATGAATCTTGTGAAATCGTCTGAAGATATATATTTATTAGGAGAGAACGAATCTATGAAAAGAAACTTCGATAAAGCTTTATTTTCTTTTTCTTCATGAGAAACTCTAAATAGATATCTGAAGACAAATTGATCAATAAACCCCTAAAAAGAATTAAATAAGGCAGTTCGTAGCAATCTTAGTGAATGTAAGAATTAAAGAAGTTTTCTGGATTTAATTGGACAGCACCTGCGTAAATTTTGACATTCAAAACAAATGAATGAATGAGTTTTAATCGTTTAGATTAATATTGTAATGTACTATGCCATGAAAATAAAATCGATTTTTCGAAAGATTTTGCTTCCTTATGTCTGGAGTATTGGAAAATTGCTGTGTTCTAATTTTCTTCAGCACTTTGCCAAACATGCAAACGATAACTTGCAGAGTTATTTCCTTAAAAGTGTTGTTTTATTCCGTTCAGCAAAATTTAAAAATAAAGTGAAAACAATTTCAAAATATCGACCTTTATTAAATTTTTTCTTTAAACAGTCTTTTTTTTTCCCCTTTTTAGTAAAATAGGAAATCATGAATCTTAATGTAATGCAAATTTTCTACACTAATTCCTTTTCGTACATTTTGGGACCTAATTTGCCATATTTCTTATAGAAAAAGCATGCATAGTGTTTTGTAATGACCTTCAGTATATAATTTTAGAAACCTAGTTAAGAATTACATCACAAAACTATGCATGTGTGAATCGCAAATTAATATAAGTGCGGAGTAAAATCCTTTCCTAACTCTGTCTTATAAGCTTCACCCTAAAATAAACTAGTTTTTAAATGGTTTATAATCTTAATCCTGTTTTGTTCTTAATTATTTCAGCTGTGTTCAGCCATATTTTTATCTGCGTTGTTTCTCTTATAACTCAAGAACCGTTTTTGCTAGCCTTCGGACTCTAGATTAAAAGGACAATTTTAGCCCCCAATACTAAAAATCGTTTAAAAAAAATGTCAATTGGTTGCTTACAATTCGAGAAGAAGTGAAGTGATTATGCCTAACCATGGGATTTAAATCAAGTTTAATAAGATACCTTTAAGCTACGTTGCGCGTAAGTGTAATATCTGATTGGCTTTTGAATCGACAAATACCGCGTTTTACTTACGATGACATCACTTGCAGGTATCCAATTAGAGAGTCCAGGAAAGACGTTTGAAAAATAGAATTTTCTCATTGGTTTATCTAGCCAATGATTAAAATAAAACCATAGAAGATTCTGTTTTTTCCCCACTAATGCTGTTTTCTAGCTTATAGCTCTATTTAAAAAAAGTTTATTTTATGTTCTGTAGTATTTTTTTTTCTTTTATTCGTTATTTCAGTTAAACTCATGATCAACGTAAACATGGTAGCATAGGCTTATAGCGCCAGCTGCTCAGTATTTCGAAAGCATAAACTATGTGTTTATTTAGTTCATGGTTATACTTTAAAAAGATGCTTCTATAAAACTAAATAATTAAAAGTCGGCAGTACTTGAAATAAAAAATGCTTAAGCACAAAATTAATTTTTAAAAAAATAGTAATAATTCGTTTAAGAGAAACGTAAAAAAATTGCCAAGTTGTTATTGAAGTCAATGACACCTTATTTTGTTTTATAACCGTCGTTGAACAGCCGACCCAATTTTATAGGTTTACGACTACTAATGTTCAACTCCGTAGCCTTGTAATTTTGAACCCAATCCAGAAAACAAGGGAACTCCTGGATCGAGTATTGGGAGAAATTTTGCCTTCGTGGAGGAATTTTTGATGGATCTAACTCGCATTTGCGTTACATGGAGACGAAGACCACGAGAACCTCCCACGGTTAGCCTGACGGCAAGGGGACTCTAACCCATGATCCGTCTACCACTGAGGATNAGGCTCACCTCATTGGGTGGAATACGAACCCGGTTCACCTCATTGGAAGGCGAACGCTCTATCCCCTGAGCCATCGCGGCTCAAAGACACCTAAAAAAGTTTAGTAAAGCAAAAAAAAAAGCTATCCATTAAAAAGAAAATTAACGTAAAAATGGTACACTTAGAAGGAAAGTAAAACATCGCCTTACTATTTTTGACTATATTCACTTAATTTTGGTAATAGTTTCTTATCGAAATAAAAATAAATAAATAAGCTAAGTAAGGTAAAGCAAAATTAATAAAAGAAATTGTACCAATTTCTTTAGGTGAAATGTAAAAAAAAAAAAAAAATTGAAAAAATAAATCATATCACTATTATTAACGCCAATTAACTTTGGTAATAGAGGCACTGCCCGTATTATGGTAATCGGCGCAGTTTCAACGGATTTCAATTATACTAATATAAGTACAATGTATTATATTAGTATATTTGGTACCTAATAAAACTTCATCAATACTATACAGTTTTAATATAGGTACTGTGGAAAGATGTTTTCATGTTATTCAAAAAGGTAAGTAACTGGGAAAATCGGTTGGTTGTGATAAATTTTGACTATCATGTGTTGGCCTCGAGCAACAGAATCATGCCAAATTATACTAAATACCGTTACTCTTTATTTTAATGAGATGAACCACTAAAAACGTGTTTTGATTAATCCAATAACGTAAAGCCACCGGAAAGGACAAAAAATTATGAATAAAAAGTATTGGAATTATTTTAGCTTCATTAATTGTGTTGATAAATGGCTTTCAGTTTTACACATAATTTGGTAGTATTCAGTTCTGATTTTTTTAATTTTTTTCCCACCTTGTCGAAGTGCGGATATTCAGTTACAGAAATAATTGTTTTCAAATGCGAATATTTTGTAATTTAATGAAATAATACTTATGACTCTTAAAGCTAATTTTAAATCGTTATTTTTGAGGAATAATACACGTAATTTCTTAAGAATGTAAAAATTTACAAGAATTATCACAAAACATCTCGCATTTTTTAAGGTTGATAGCTTAGCTCAAACAATGCCATTTTTTATACTCGGATGTGAAAATCAAAAAAATATTTCGAATCAGAAGTAATTCTTCGAAAATATTTGACGTGAAAAGTGGATTCCCGATTAGAAATAAGATCCATATATTCAATTTGGCAGAATGTTTGATAATCGAAAGCTTGTAGTGGTGCGTGGGAGTTAAAGTGCTTTAGAAAATTTGAGCTCAGACTGTTTCACTTAAGCTGTTTGTGTTTCAATTGTGTTGTTTGTTTTTTTAATTAGAAAACTTTTCGAAGTGATTTTAAGTATTTTTCACATTTTACATCAGTTTTTTTTTATAATATACTTTTTTTACGTTTTTTTTTTTTTTAAAAAGTAATAACTTTGCTTTAAGTTATTTTTAAACCTTCAAAATTATTATTTAAGGAAGTTCTAAATAGTAAGGTATTGAAAGGAAGGTAAAAAAGAAACAATTTACTTTAAATATTAAAATGTTGTATGAAGGGAGAGCAAGGTTCAGGCAAACTTGAAAAATCCTTGTATTTTTCCGCAGCTTTCCAGGCCCTTTAAAACTTTGAAAAATTTTACAATTCCTTGAAAACAATTTCAAAGTTTCAACTAACAAATTGTAAATGATAAACCAAACTTTTATTTACTTTTTTTCTTCAACTTTTAAAACGTAAGCTTAAAGTTGATCCTTTGCTGTTTTAAATTCCTTCTTGTCTTCTTCCTTCTAGAGGGGGGCACACCCTATTTTTCACAACAATAAAAACGACCTCTGCCAAATTTTTATTTTCTAGTTAGCAAAGCAATTATATTCCTGTGTTATGTTCTATAAGCACATTATTATAACAGTGATTTTTTCTTCAGAGATGCCTCAATATTTTTGTCAGTAAGATATGTAAGAAGACGTTTGACAAATATCTTTCCAAAAACAAAAACCTTCTAACATAAAAATGAAGCTTCGGCATAGTGAAAATAGGTGAATAAGTTTTGAAAAGCTTTATGTTACCGAACAAAGAAACATTACGAATTGTTCGATTATTTTTTATGTTAAAAAAAAAGTTTTTATTTCAAAATAGTGAACTAAAAAAAACATAAAAAATCTATACATTCTTTTCATTTAATATTTCTGTCGTCTGTTACAAAATCGCCTACCAGATAAAAATTCTTACATAAGCATTTTGCGACAATTCTTTGGACTACTTTTTAAGTATTTTTATTTTTTTAAATAAATCTATAAAAGAAAATAATTTTAAACTGTTTTAAAAGAATATATTTAAAAGATAAAATACAGCGCAAAATTTATGTAATTACCTCACCATGTTTTACAGATTTCACGCTTAGACTCAGTATAAAAAGCTGTCAATAGTTGTCCTTAAAAATTTAACGTTTTCTTTTGAGAAACCATGAATTTCATTTTTGTGTATGTACAATTATTATCCTTATTTTCTTAATGTTCCTACACGATTTATTTTTAATTACGGGGTATCTGCTACATTTTAGATTTTCAAATCCATGACTTTCCATGAATAATTTCAAGAATTTTTCATGACTTAACGAAGTTACTATTTTCTCCGACAAAAGCACAACAATAAATTTAATAACGCATTATAATAACAGTAATTGAAATGATAGGTATAAACCAAAACTGTTATACATATTTATTGATTTTAAACTTAAAAAACAGAGTAAAGAAAGAGTTGAAGCAATAAAATGGCTAAAAAAAATAAAGCAAATAACAAAATAAAGTCAGATATGTGTAGTTATTTAAACCTGTTTTATTTCTTTTTAAAAGTAAGTGTAATATTAAAAGCCTATACTAGAGTTTTAAATTGATAAAAAAAATTCTGAAATCACAGAAGTTTAAAAGATAATTGGCTCTAGAAATAATGTTCTTTCTTTCATTTTTTGAAAGAACATTTTCATTTTTAAAGAACAAGATAAAAACATTTTATGTTTTAATGAAATATGACTATGAGTTGGGATTTTGTTACAAATTCAGATATTTGGAACACTGTGAAATCGGGAGGGGGGAGGGTAAATTTCATTTTAAAAATTAGATTTTCGGTCAACCTAAATCCATGACTTTCCATGATTTTTTTTTTTGTTAAAAAAAATAGTTAAAATCACGACATTTCATGACAAATTTTGTTCAATGCCGAAATCCATGACTTTCCAGGTGAGCAGATACCCTAGAGTAATTACAGCTGTAATTACATTTTGAAAAGCTTATAGTGTGTTCAACCATGTCTTAAAATTATATTCGAAAACACGAACTTTTTGAAGAGTTACAATGAAGGCATGGAATTGTTTTATATCAAAATTTCAAGACCTCAAACAAACTTGCAATTTTGTTACGTCATTGCTGTTGTGTAAATTATTAATAAGTATCTCATATTTTTAATTCTTTGCGCGGTAGAATAGGACCAATATGTTTGTTGACAAGAGATTTAAAAATTGTATTCATTGTATGAATGTCCGAAATAAGGCGAACTAATTTGTGAATAAAGCTTAACATCTTAAATACCGCACAAATAAATATTTTAAGTATTTCTGCTTTATTTACGTTGTTTAATAAAGCACAACTTACTGCTATTCGTAAGCTATATTATTTGTAGCTTATGCTCATCAGTAATTTTACCTTTTTTTTCATTTGGAACGACTTTATATTTTTCAAAATTAGAGTGTTTGATAAGAAAAGCCACACTGTTAAAAATTATTACATTTTAAAAAGTTTATATTATTTCCATAAATAAGTTGTTTCAACGTAAAGTCCTCGCCCAGCAAGAACTTTTAAAGGTGAAAATGTAATCATTTTCTGGTAAAAATCTATAGCTTTAAAAGTTTAGCACAAAATTCTTATGAAAACAGGTCTAAAAAAAGAATTTCTTACATATGAAATTATGCACGCGTGGCTATCTCCTTTAAAGTACTGGAAACATGCCAACATAGTACTAGTAGAATAGAATGTAAAAAAAAAATTTCTTCATTTTTAAATAATAATTCTTACAGGAAGTTTGAATTTATTAGTTCTAAAATGTTAGATCTAATTTTGAAAATAATTTGATTTAAAAAAAAATTATTGTAAAATTTTCGTTAGTACTTGTTAAATAAATATAAAATATTTCACTAAAAAAACTATTATGAAATTTTCGTTGCAACAGAACTTCACTCAATTTTCTTTAAGTCTAAATAAATAAAAAAATACTTATGGCGTACATCGTAGCCACAACTCGTCGTAACGACAGCTCATCGTGAGCACAATTTCTTGCTGTATCGATGAAATACATCAATTTACGAAGACAAAACTTTTTAATTGTCTGCATAAATGTTAAGTAAATAGTATTTAATTTGGGGTTGTTCAAACATTACGAAAAATTACTTGCAAGGAGTAAGTAACCAATGCTCGCCCTGGATACTAAAATCCTCTTATTATCACCTTTTTTTTATTCCAGAAAGTAGGAACAAAATTTTGGAAGGATATGAAATTCATATTTGTAATTATATTTGAGGAAAGAAAAAGTCAGAAATAAAATTTCTTTCAGGAGTTTTCGAGGTCAAGAAATTTGCCCACCGAAGAAAAACACGAAAAATTTCCTGAAGAATATTCTACCAAAAATTTTATAAAATAAATTAAATAGAAAGTTTAACTTTATGCAAGATTAAATTTTTATTTAAATGTAATTTTAAAGTTAGATCACTACAAGAAATCAGATTATTGTTTTAAAAAAAATGAAGAAAAAAAAACAAGTAGAGAGTGATGTAAATATCTTGCGTAACCATGGGAAAGGGTTTGTAATTTTATTATTTTGCTAACGGGGGGTGGAGATTAAAATTGGGTACTAGCACTTCAAGAAGAAGACCCTCCATAGCGACACATGTGACCTATGACGTCACCGCCAGCTAATCTTTATCAGCAAAATGGCGTATTAAAGTTGAGATAAGTTTCTCTACATAAGTCAGAATGTTAATTAACGATAAGTTAATCCGTATACAGAGCCGTATTGCACCTTCTTCTTTTACTTAACTTAGATTTATTATTTGCTTATGTATATTTTATTGTAACTGTGTATTGTAACTTTGTTTTGTGTTCCCGGCAACTTCGATGCATAATTAGTTTATGTTCCACATGGTTTCGTGTCTGTCTTTGTGTTAAGAGTCTGTACAAATATATAGTGAAAAAATTGAAGTCTCTGAGAAAGAATTTAGAATGTGTCACTTAATAGAATGGATACTTGACGGGCTTGGCTTACTCGAAATAGAATGTATGATACATGAAATAGAATAACGTAAACAAATGATACGTTTCAACAACCAATCCGGATAGAGATACCCACACTACGCCGTTTGCAGGTATCCCATTGCAACGTATATGACAACGAATGTAACAACGTATTGTTTGAACGACCATTTTTTAGATTTCACTTTAATTTAAAAATGAAACCATTTTTAATTTTACTCGCAGCGAATTGTGTCGCAAATCCTCATCGCGATATATTGTGCCCACAACGAACTATCGCCGCGATGAATTGTGCTCGCGACGAACTATGCGCTATGAATCGTCCCAGACGACTAATTAAAAAAACTACTTTTTTTTCCAAAAATATTAAGCTTCATTGTGAGAAGAATGTTTAAAGATTACTTTTAAATACTCCTTATGCACTCTGATTCTAAAGGTGTATGAAACACAGGTGTTCAGCTAGTAGAAAATAAATTACAAAATTGCGCGTTCTAAAAATATCGTACGTAAAACCATTTTTTAATATTGGGTTTAATTGAATAAATATTGGGTTTCCTAAATAAATATTTTTAACAAAACCAACAATATATTGCTATTTACATTTATTATTATTTTTTTTTTTGGTGACTCCGTAGAAGCAATGGAAAATGTCGAAAGAATTGAGAGATAATCTAGTCATACTCTAAAAATAAATGTATTTGTACTTAAAAATTTCGATGATCATCAATGACATTGTAAAACAAAACAATAAAGAAATAATTTTCTTACAACTCTAGATATCTATTCCCTTTGCTTACTTAAAAATGTACAAAAGTTAAATAACTGCCCATTTACTGTTACGAAATACTTGCATCAAAATTTTATAGTTTTATACACGCATAAGAAACTCGCTTAAAAATGTTTTACGAGAAATAATTCAACCACGTTTCTCAAGGAAGAACGTTACGTCCAAATAGACTTTAATTTAGAATCACCATGTCAGAAGCTCACTTATATTCTATGAATAATTTATTTTCGTGTTGGCATGTCAGTAAGAAACATAATGGCACATAAATAAATAATTCAATAGTTCGTATGGCAATGTAACATGCATGAGGGAAATAAGAAAACGAAGTCGAATTACATTTTCATTTTAGCTGCTATTGTTGCAGCATGGAACATGTTCCGACACTATTCTTAGTCTATTTGCCATGCGTTCTTTTTTATAATATGACCATTTATTTTTGAGTTTGCCTTATTGATCATAAAAATGATCTAAAAAAAAGTAGCTAGTAGCTCCTTTTTTTTTCATTACAAGAATTTTAAATGATATTTATTTATTTTTTTAAGATAAATCGTCTAATCTTTCTAAATTTTTTTTTTTCAAGATTCAAGCAACTTAAGAATTTTAAAAAAATCGTTTTCATTCTTTCTTTCTTTTTAAAATAATAATTTAAATGCAATTTTCTCTAAATTTTTTTTATTAATTATTGAAATGATAAAATAATTATTTTTAAACTAATTATGTAACAGACTGTTTTTACATCGTGAAAAAAATATGGTAAAATTTACAGTGTTTCTGGCTCTATGGAAACACCAAAAAGCTCTGTAATTTTCCCAGAACGTTAAGGTAACGATTTTGGTAAAAATAACAATAAAATAGGATTCTATAATATATGATAAAATTTGGTTAATATGGTAAAATTTAATAATTTTTTTATGATACTTTAAGCTTGCATCTTGTATCGTTTACTTTGGTAGCTATTTGCAATAACTGCCAGAAGATTTCAGTAATAATGGAGATTAAATATTTATGGAGATATAGCAAAAAATATAAGGAAAAAAATTTTCATAACTTTAAAAATGTTCAGTAAAATTAAACAAAATTTTTGGAGCAATTCAAAGCGAATTACAAAGTTATTGTTTTAAAATATGAAAAACATTTGTGTGTACAAAAATGAACAAGATATCAGAATTAATAGTAACTCTCCTATACTGCATGCGTGGAAAAATTTTTAAATGATTTTTTCCTAATTTTGTTGTAAATCGTATTTGGTAAGGAATGAAAAAAAAATCTGATTTAAATATCTTAAAAACGTAAAAGGTTTCAATCAATTTTCGAAGTAGTTCTTATATTTTTAAAAGAAAGCTCAAAACGATAAGGGGCTTTCCACATATTCAACTTTGTTCATGTTGTCCGGTTATTATAAGATTGTGTAATTTGCAATAATACATAATAAAATTTGTGAAAAACCTCTGATCACTTTTAGTTTCTTTCTTAAAAAAAGCACAAAAACTACTTAGAAAATTAATTGAAACTTTTTAAGTTTTTAAGATATTTAAATAAGATTTGTTTCCCATTAGTTGCCATATACCTGGGATGGCCAAGCTCCTTGATAGTCGAGCCATTTTACAAAATTTGAAATTTTTCGCGAGCCGCAATTAAATACGTATTTAAAAGGTATGAACAAAGGTATTAATTTCTTTTTTTACATAAATTATATTTATTGAGAACATATAAGCAAAAGTACAAAATATGTGTATTGAATTTAAGTGTTAAAAATTAAACACATTTATTTTACTTCTCTTGATAATTCTTTAAAATTTGGTAAATAATTGGTGACAGCACTTCTCAGTAATTCTTTGAGATGCTGGTTAGTTAATACTGATCGGTTTTTGGATTTCACGAACTTTAAAGTGGAATAAAATGATTCACGTAAGTACTTTGTACCGAATATTGAAATAATTCTACAGTCAGCCTTTTTGAAGTCATACTTCTTATGCGACTTCCAACAAGGTTAAACTGTTAACGCTACATTTTTATTGCCTGAGAAATCACGTGGTAGGATCCAGTTTTCCCTCATTCATTTCCATATTCTTTTGGTTCTCACTAGCATAAAAATAATAAAAGTCATAAAAGTATTGTTTTTCTATAAATATTTTAGTTTGATTTGATACACAAATAATTTAATAGGGTAGTATTTTTTATTTTCAAACTTAGTGGATAACAATTGTTAAAAATGAGTGAAACAATCCCACGGACAATGCGACGGATTTAAGGCTATGTCAAGGTACGTCTNATACACATATAATTTAATAGGGTAGTATTTTTTATTTTCAAACTTAGTGGATAACAATTGTTAAAAATGAGAGAAAACAATCCCACGGACAATGCAACGGATTTAAGGCTATGTCAAGGTACGTCTCTTGTGAATATCAATTGATTGTTATGTTTTCTCTTTTCTAATTGCCATTTATATTTCACCAAATGCAGCCATGAGGGATATTAAATTATTTATTGCAAAATCTTTATTGCCACTGTCCACTGCAGGTTCACAAGCTCTGGCAGACGTTACTGGTGAAGAAATTGATTATTGTGAGCGGCCTGTGATCCTTGCAGGAGATTTTAATGTGAATTTCTCGTTACCTGAAGCTGAAACATTATTAACCTTCCTTATAGACAAATTTGGATTGGAAATGACAAATGGTAGGAATGATCCAACAACCAAAGGGGTAACTACCATTGATGCAGTTTTTGCAAGAAATATTGAAAAAATAGAACTCAAACATTTCGTATCTTACTTTAGTTATCATAATACCATTGTAAACGTTATAGATGTGGATATTTCTCCACTCGAAAATGATAATTAAAAGATGCGATCAATTGTGAATTGTAAGCATTGTTAATAAAGTTTGTCTTAAATAAACAATATGATTTCACTAAAAATCAATTTCTACCCCTTCCTATTTTCATTTCTACATTACGAAGTTCCACTTCTTCCGCGCGGAGGGACTCCACGCACTATTTTTTAATTCAGGATACTTCGATTGTGGTACAAATTTCCAAAAGTAATCGACGTCGACTTATATTTTAATTGTAGAGATTGATCTTCTTGCATCTCTATTAATTCTAATTCTCCAGATGCTTTTTGTGTCATAATTATATTGGAAATGGAAAAATCACCTTGAATTGAACAACGTTGCACTTAATCTTTCATATTTGTTCTCAGCAATTTAAAGGACATTTTGAAACACATATGGAACGATAATAATTTTTTTTAAATATAATAGCACAAAAATTAAAAGGGAACTCGGGTACATTTATCGAGAGCCAAAAATAATCCTTCAAACAGCCACATGTGGCTCTCGAGCAGCAAGTTGGCCACCTCTGCCATATACGATTCACATACAAGATTATGAAAAAGTAATTTTAAATTTTTTTCTGCGCATGTTCAGTATAAAAGAACTACTATAAATTCTGATATCTTGCCCATTTTTGAACAGAATTGCTCCATAAATTTTTTTTAATTTTACTGAAAATTTTTAAATTTATAGAAAAAAACATAAGACTAACAAATTAGTTTTTTCTAAAATTGTTCATAGCTCCATAAATATTTAAGCTAAACTTACAAAATTTCATGCAGTTATTCAAAATAATAACCGAAGTAAACGATACACGTTGCAAGTTTATTGCTTGATTTTCTGTCATAGGGTGTTTAAAAATACTTGTTTTATTTCGGAATTTATTGTCAGTCTCTCAAACCTCTGAAAGCTTTAAACTTTATCACAAAGTATAAAAAATAACACGAGCTGAGCACTTCTAAAGTTACAAAATAATCCTTTATGCATTTCCTGAGAAATTAAAAAAAAATATCAGAAATTGAAAGTGTCTCTTCCATTACTGTAGGGTAGTGTATGATGAAAAGGTAATGTTTCAATAGAATTAAACTCAAACTAAGCTATTTAATTCAAGCAGGATATTTTTTAAGTAACGAAATTGAACAAAAAAAGTACTCTCTGTGTGATTCAACTTTTTCTACGAATGTAGATTCTTGGATCTCAAAACACTGAAGGAAATCAGTCGCTATCTGCAGTATATGGTCTGAATGATTAAGTAGCCGTTCGTAAATTGTGAGAAGGGGTAACGAGAAGTGCAAAAACTCACATATTGGTTAAAATAGAAACCTATAGCCGTTTATAAATTGTGAGAAGGGGCAACGAGAAGTGCAAAAACTCACAAATTGGTTAAAATAGAAACCTATAGCCATTCGTAAATTGTGAAAAGGGGCAGCGAGAAGTACAAAAACTCACATATTGGTTAAAATAGAAACATATAGCCTTTCGTAAATTGTGAGAAGGGGCAACGAGAAGTGCAAAAACTCACATATTAGTTAAAGTAGAAACCTATAGCAGTTCGTAAATTGTGAGAAGGGGCAACGAGAAGTGCGAAAACTCACATATTGGTTAAAATAGAAGCCTATAGCCGTTCGTAAATTGTAAGAAGAGGCAACGAGAAGTGCAAAAACTCACATATTAGTTAAAACAGAAACCTATAGCAGTTCGTAAATTGTTAGAAGGGGCAACGAGAAGTGCAAAAACCCACATATTGGTTAAAATAGAAACCTATAGCCGTTCGTAAATTGTGAGAAGAGGCAACGAGAAGTGCAAAAACTCACATATTAGTTAAAGTAGAAACCTATAACAGTTCGTAAATTGTGAGATGGGGCAACGAGAAGTGCGAAAACCCACATATTGGTTAAAATAGAAACCGTCAAATACAGCATATTAAATTATCTTTCATATCAAAATAACTAGATATCTAATCATTAATATTGTTGTAATACTCGCTAATGCCATTAAGAAAAGTAGTTAAAGTTTAAAAATAAAATTTGAAATGTGAACTATAACATGTGATTTGTTTCTGTACTACTAGCATATGTTTATATAATATAGTATGACATGAGAAAAGGGGGGTAGGGGTATGGCAAATTGTGACACTTTGTAACACAGCGGAGGAGTTGGTTAAAAATATTTTTAAAAAAATAAATAATTTGTTAATTATTTATGTATGTGAGATGAGTTATCGAAAATTTGGTCTCCTTATCTTTACTGTTAATTTCAATTTTTGCATATCCCAGCAACTATTTAAGAGAATAAAAAATTGTTTTACAAAAAAGAATATGTTCCAAAAATATTTATAAATTTAATACAGATCGAAAAAACTTTCTATTCGAAGGTTTTGATTTATTTTTGAATGATAAAATGTAAGATTTGTATGAATTTGAACGAACGGTTGTTTTGAGATCAAAACTTAAAAATACAACTTTTTTTTAAAAAAATTTCATAGCAATAAATTTATTTCGTACATATTTTTTTCACTTCGCGATTTAAAATTAAGTAGTTTAAATAAAGTAAACATTATCATACCTTCCAGTTAAAAAAAATTTGACCATTACAAATTAAATAGTAAGAAATAATTTTGAAAAAAAAAAATCACGGAAATTATCTTTGAATTTATGCAAAAATGTTTTGGTTCACTTAAAAAATTTCGGAGATAAGGAGATATAGCGAAAAGTGAAATTACCTTTAAGGATTCCTAACTTTCGATTGCTTTCCTATCTAAATTGGGAGATATTTCTGAGATTGCTGCTGACAACTCCCCCTCCCTCCTAATATTGAGTGTCATTAATCCACATTCATCGAAAAAGTTAAATTGTTTGATTTCATTGCTTAAAATATCACCTGTGCAAATTAATCAGTATATTTTAAGGTTAATAACTTAAACTTTTAAAAATTGCATTTTCATAAATGAAAATCCGATTATTAGATCAAAAGTTATTGGATTTATTTTGAGAACTGTACACGATTACCATTTACTACACAGAAAATAAATTATAATTCAAATGATACAAACAAATATTACAAAAAACGGTGATGCAATTGCCCGATTTTTCAAATTTGTTCTGAAATATGTCATTAAAAAACATTTTATACCTTCGATTTATTGGAATAGAAAGTGTTAGAAGATCCCGAGGAAAGTTGAATATCCAAGAGACCACCTTGTTTATAAAACTAGAACTCTCTTCATTCTAGCAGGTGATAAATGACCTTCAAAACAAACAAGAGCTCTTATTCTACATCTGGCAACATTTATTTTAAAAACAAAAGAAAAAGATATGATCAAGATAAAAAGCACATATCGTTTTTTATTCTTCTCTCTTCTATCTTTTCTCACGTTTTGTACCACTTTCTTCTTAACTCAAAGGGGAATAATTTTCTTTCACTGGAACACTGTTTACTGAACCTCAAGTAATTTAAAATCAACTTTTTCCTGTATCTCGTTTTTGTACATGGCACCTAAAATTGTGCATGCATAATATTTCTCTTTCCTATTCATTTACGTAAAGGTGTAAGTTAATGACTTAAAATACTACGTCGTTTAAAGGTATCAGTAACTTAATTATTCTGGTAAATAAATATTAATTCTCCACAATAAAATTTGCTTTGATAGTTATTTACATTTTTTAACAAAGCGTGAGAAAAACGACCCGAATACATTTTTATAATTTTTTTAAATACCTGGTACAGTAGAGTTCCTATTATCCGGACCAATCGGGCCTGATGCCGATCCGGATAATTGTACAGCTTAGTAAAAAGAGCTATGAGAATGTTTTTAATTAACTTCCCTTCATACTTTACCAGGCTCAGGATAAGCAATTGTATTAGCGCCTATTATAACATGTTACAAATGGCGTGTTTAGAAGTTTTAATTTTTATCACAAATGAGCATATATGGCAACGTTACTTTTAAAAAGTAACGAGTAAAAGTACAAGTATTTTTAAAGAAAGTAACGAGTAAAAAGTAAAAAGTTCTTATTTTAAAAAGTAACGAGTAAAAAGTACATTTTTAGGAAATCGAAAATTCAAAATAACCTAAAATTTTATTGAATAATATGTATTTAATTATGTTCTTTAATGTTTTTGCAAAATTGTTGTTACTTACTTAATCATTTTTAATTTTGAAAGTTATGGACATTAATTTATTTTTAATTCGGGAGAAAATTACTATATAATTTTATAATATAATCGTATAATATAATTTTAAAATCAAATGCAATTTTAATATCAAACTTTTTATGGATTTGCTCGAAAAAGAAATTTTATCTATTGATTTTAATTTTTAGTTTATTATTTTTATTTATTTAAATTACCATTGATTTAAAATTGTTTTACTCTATAGAAACGCGTTTTAAAAGCACAAACATAAACAAAGCAAACACGGGGTTTCAGATAGCTTTGTGATCTTTGAGCTAGTAAAAAATAATTGAATGTGCAGTATAAGTTGAAACAGAACAGTCTACAGTTTTATTTGTAACAATGGCTAATGCTGAAGTCATGCGAGAAAATCATTTTCCGAACATTTCTGCCTAACGGAATAATTAAAATTTGTAAACGAATTTTAGTATCAGCGGCTAAATTAATACCTTCGAGTTTTCAAGAGTTAAAATAGTAATTATAATAGTTTTCAATAGCACAAATAGTTCTGAAGTTCTTAGAGATTTGACTGGGCGTTGTTTGACAAGGTCGGGCATAAACATAATTTTAGTAAAAAATGTACTAGGTAAAAATGTATTTAGTAAAAAATGTATTAAGACAAAAATGTATTATTAGTGAGTTCAAAAAGAAAATTGAAAAACGTAATAACAAAATCCAACATTTTTTATTTAAAATGTATTAAATAAATGCATAAAACTCGAAAATGAATGAAAATAACTTGCTAATTAATATTTTTATTCATTTTGCAAAATAATTGCATTTCGAAAGTGGTGTCACTGAGTCTGCTGCGAGAATTTCTCAGAACGTGCTTAGCCACGCTGAATAAGAGCTCCACGGGAGCACTAGAAGGTATTGCAGTATTATATTTCACATATAATTTTTTTACGATTGGATATCGATTCAAAATTGATATGCTTTCGGTTTCGACATTTGAGCTCATGTATGCCATAAATTCTTCTGTCGCTGGTGATTGGCATGATGTTTTCAGCTTTAGAAAATTTAAAATCCCTGGGGTTCTTTTCTGTTACGTTATTACTTATAGGAGGGTGTTCAGCAATTTTTCCAATTTTTTTGTAGCCTCCTCCCTAGTTTTTTCTTCCAACCAATTAAATTTGATTCAAGGTACCAGACCTGCAGCAAACAATAAACCGTCCTGCGATTTCACATCGCGAAACCTTTCGCGCACGCAATCTAAAAGAGCTTTGTTTAAAGGTTTACAAACTGTTGTTTTAATAATGTTACTATGAAGCTCTTCTTCAAAAGAGCTGTCTTTTCCCTTTCAGGAATGACAATTTCAAAAGGTCAAGGTATTTAAACACGAAGTTAGCTTTGAATGCATATATATTGCACATTAATTTTATAAATTAAAAAAACATAAGCATTTTTTTAATTTTTTTTTTCAGAAAGCTTACTGAGTTTTAGAAAAAAGTAACAATTTCATTCGACATTTCAGTTACAAATACTTATACTTTTTTCCTAAAAAAGTAACGAAAGTACAAGTAAAAGTACTAAATTTAAAAAGTAACGAAGTACAAGTAAAAGTACGTACTTTTTACTTGTTCCGGCGGTACAAGTAACGAAAGTAAAAGTACTGCCATATATGCAAATGAGTTCCCTTATAAGAAACTATTTGCCTATCATATTGAAGCAGGCGAAAAGAACTAGGACATCGAGGAGGGACTAAAGAAGCTATTTTTTGAACCCTCTCAGATATTCTGAAAATGAAAAAGCACTTTAGTGATTATTATTTATTTAATATTATTATTATTATTGAAGAAACTAAGAAGGACACGTGGTCATTGAGCGATCCGGATAGTTGTACAATCCGGTAAATCGGCGTTCTACTGAGCTTTAAATCCTGACGTTATCGAGTCATGACCCAACAACCGAAGAAAAATAGTATCAAAATCAAAATAAATCGTCCACGGACAAAAAGGCATGCTTCGGTGATTTGTTTCGTGTTTCAAATGATAACTATCATATGATATAACCATATGTTAATTTCTTTTTTTCACGGTCGAGTACAATCGAATACGTTGCACTTATTTGTCACCTCTTTCTCTGATTTCAATGGGGGAAAAATTTACATTCTACGATATAAGTGATAGTTTTAACGTATTAGTGGTAAATTGCAAACGGTAAAAATTAGTCCATACAAGCATGGAAATAGGTACACAGAGTTAAAAAGTAAGGTCAGAACTACCAGAATGTTAAAACGAGTATTTACCGTGTTTCTGGCTCTATTCTGCAAACACTGTAAAAAATTCCGGATCGAACTACGGGAAAAATTTTACGGAAGAAACAATCTTATGTACCGTAATTTTTACAGCGGTTTTTACTATGGAATCACTAAATCATTGTATTTAAATAAATGTGACTGTAAAAATTACGGTATAAAATTTTACGGTAAAATTGGATTTTACGGAAGATGCACCCAAAGTGTCGGTAATTTTTACCGTAAATTGATCCGGAATTTTTAACAGTGTGCGAACACTAAAAGACTTGATAATTTTTACCGAAAGGCTTTGGTAATGATTTTGGTAAAATTAACAATAAAATATGGTTTAATGATATGTGATATAATTTGGTAGTTTTATCATGATATGGCATAAGAAAACATTTATTCGGTTAAATTTGCTCTTCATATATATATATATTTTACTAAGTGTGTGATAATAAGAACTCTAATTTTGAAAACCAGAATTTTTGGTAAACCATTATCATATGAAAGGAATTTGTCGGCCAGAATTTTTCAAGCTAATAGTAAAATCCTTTAGTTCATCTTTTTGTGCAAGGATATCATTACATCTAAATAATCTTATCTCCAATTATAATTTTGTGCTAATAGCAAAAAAAAGTAAAAACATAGGCACAAATAAACAGTGTAACAGTGTAATTGTTTTGGTGCTTAAGTTCAGTATTCTAGATGTGTCGAGGCAATGATAATAATAAGTACAGTGTGTTCGTTTGTGATTCCAAAAAGGTGCTTATAGTGATTATTTTACTGTACAAAGTGCCAATACAGTAGGTACTGAAAATTATTTCATTCGCTGATCATCATTATAAAAATATTAGCTTCAAAAGTACTTATTTTTCAGAAAGATGGTTTTTTAAAGATAAATGATTTTTTCCACAAAAAAAATTCGGGAAATTAATTGACATATTAAATTTTTTAAAATAATTATGAATCTTTTTCACCGAAAATATGTATATTTTCATAAAATTTAAAAAATAAAATCATGTATTCTCTAAGCTTGAGAAGTGTTCAGAACAAATATTTTTCAGAAAATATAAATTTAACAAATGGAATTTTTTTAACATTTCTGTTTAAAATATACGCATAAATGATAATTTCATTTTGTTTAATTTAGGTCTCCCAGAAACCTCAAGTTAAACAAAATTAAAAAAAATAGCTCAAACAAAAAAAACTATCAAAATTATTTTTCAAAACATTATAAATCAAAAATTTTAATTTCTCCTTAAATTTTTTCAAAAATAACAAATTCTTTTCATTAAACATAAATGAAAATAAAATAATATGAAATAGTTTGTAGACTTCAAACTTCAGAATTTACATAATCAAGAATGTGAAATTTTAAATTATTGTTACATTTTAATTATTTTTTATTCAAGGATAAAACTCACCAATAGCAGATACAACAATGAATACTTTGAAAACAATATACTTTTGTTAAACATTTGATTAACTTTATTTAGTAGAATAACTTATACATCAATCGATTCTTATAAATAACTCACGAACTTCACACAATTATTAAAATTTACAATTTTGAAAAACATCACTCAAAAAACCCAAATTTAATATGTATTATTAAAGGATTTAAAAAAATAACTTTTCAAATATATTTCAAGAATTTAAACATAACTCATTGCATTTTTACACCAACAAGACAAGATATTTTTCGTTCAAAAGGAACTCAAATTTACTTAACTTTTTCCCCCTTTTCCGTCTACTAAACTGAAAGTTCAATTAAGTAAAAGCTTTCTACTTAAAATTAATTACATCATTCATTTCACTTTATGAGATTAGAAATAATGTGGAGAAAGTCATTTACTGAGAATAATTTTGTTCGGTCTTTGGCAGAGGCTTAGAAAGATATTGTCAGGAGGATTATAACTGCGCAAAGAGAACAAAAAAAAAACCCGAAAGAAAATGATACTTATTAACTACTAGATGTTTTTATCATCATTGTTATTCTTTTTAATGAAAAAGCACCATACTCATAATAACGAAAAGTTTATCTGGTTCTAGTAAAAAAAACAGGTGTTTACACAAAATGTTCTTTTTAATTAAAATGTGTAAATTTAAGGCATTCAATATCATCGAAACTTATAAATTGATTTTGAGACTTCGCCGATTTTTTTTTTTTTCGTATCGCATTAACTATTTTTGTTTTGCACATCAACTAATTGTTTTAATCTTCAATCATAAAATTATGCAAAATATTTTTAATTAAATTCAATGCACTACGGAATAATTCAAAAACTAATTATCATTGGCGTCAATGGGATTCAATTTTTTGAGATAGACAAAATTAAAATACACAGTTCATAAAAGCTCTCTAAATCTCACACATAATGTAAAAAAATTCTTATTACTGCTAAATATTTGCAAAAATATTGATTATTTGCTTCTTGTTTTTAACCTTGACGTATTAAAATCGGTGATTGAAGGGAATCTGAAATATTGATATATACTCACTACTTTAGCTACCAACGACGCATATACTAATTTTCATATGAATTAAATAATTCAATCATGAATTATTGAAAACTAAAAGTACAAGTAGAGAAAAAAGAAATAAAGGGAAACTCCATCATTTAGGAGTGTCTAATTTTCAGACTTTAAAAGCATGTAACTTAGAGTAAAAAAAATTGAGCAATTTTAATATTTTTAGTTAAAATAAGTGTTATTTACGTTCATTCAATTTTTAGTTAACTTTTATTGACCAGAAATTCAAACAATATTAGCAAACCAATAACTAAAAATGGTAATTTTTATAACTAATATTTTGTAATTAGTTTTAGTATGTTTCATCTAAATTTTAATAGTTACTTTTGATTCATTTTTTATTTTTTGTGATCAATATTGACGTGACCGACATACCTGCAATGTGAATTGGCATGGCTACAATTGAATGTGGTTTTACGTAGCGCTATTCCAAGATTCGTCTACTTTGGTTAATCAAAGAATATCTTCTAATAAAGAACGCATTTTCATACTGCTTGATAAATATTTTATTTTTGAACCTAGGTGAACATGTACTACACTGTTGTAAGAAATTAAGCGAATTTGCAGACTTGGTCGTGATTATCTCTATAACTACTGAACCGATTTTAATGAAATTTGATGCGTACATACGTTGATACAATACAAATAACTATTCAACAATTGTAATACACACGTATGATCGTGCGTAATACTCGTTGGAGTCGGAAGGTATGAAATTGCCACAGGAAAAGATAAACTGCCTTGTTTCAAGTATGAAAGCATGCTGCAAGGCCTGGTATATCTGTAAGAGGGGACCTCCTATTAACCCATGTTTTTTGTTTATTCTGCAACTGCTGTTTCATACCTTCCTACTCCAACGCGTGTTACACACGACAATGCGTGTGTATTACAATTGTTGAATAGCTATTTGTTTTGTATTGTATCAACGTATGTACATATCAAATTTGATCAAAATCGGACCAGTAATTCTAGAGATAATCGACCAAGTCTGCAAGTTCCCTTACTTTTTTACACCAGTGTATTTAGCACATATCCTCTTGGCACATAGTTTGACAAGAATCCACGTGGGGCATTATCAAGGACGAAAATTCTATCTCCGCGGGCTCGAACTAAAGTATATGTTCACCCAGGTGCAAAAAATAATAATAATAATAAAGACTCCTGAAAATGCGTTCTTTATTGGGAGTTGCTCGTAGATTGACCAATGTTGACGGATCCTGGGTTTCGTCCACTGCTGTTGTAAAATCCTGGTGAACTCCATGAACAAACTCGCGCCTGTCACTTCAGTTATATTGTCAACTGGATTGAAATATATCGAGCCAATAATTTTAATTTATCACAAAAACTTTCTTTCAGATATTCATGTTAATTTTTATGAGGAGTCTTATTTATTCATAATTTCGCTAGTTATATTTAGAAAATAAAATATTAATAATAATTAAAAAATAAAAAAAAATTTCACGCCGCACATTATTTTTTAAAAAAAATGTTACAGCACTAAAAACATTTTCATAGTAGAAATTTATTTTATGGGAAAAACTACATTTACTGCATAGTTTCATTTTTTTTCTCAGTCTTCAACTATTTATAATTTTTCATATGTGCTATGAATTCAGCTCATCATCATCATTTAAAATGAAGTTCGGAAGCCAGTTGAATACAACCCAAAAAGAAATATTAGAATGTATTTGGCTACAATCCAATTTAATAAAAAGAAATCAATATCATTCTTTCACTCATTCCTAATTTTTGCAATAAAAAATAAGTTATTGTGTCTAGAAAAAAAGTTTAAAAAGATTTTACTCATCACTTCATAAGTGTCTCTATTGAAAAAAAAATATTTTTCAAACTTTTTTATAAATTGTTTCTTTATTTTAAAAGGATAATCAAAAGTCGTTATTCTTTAAATAACGATCAAAAAAAAGTTTTTTCGCTGAAATATTTAGGATATTACTTTTAACAGTAAGGCTTTGAGAACATATTTTTCTTAAAAAGTGTAATAAAAATAGTTCTTTTGTGTGTTTTATTGAGCTAGATTAATGTATGATTATTTTTTGTTGATAGAATATGAGTATATGATATTTCATTGTAATGGAAAATAAGAGACAAAATAGACATTTTTAACATCATTTTATGTGTTTTAAAATAAATACTTAATAAAATAAATTCTATTAAAGTTTAGGTGAATCAAAAAAATTTTTTTTCCCAATCTTTCTTAAGGGTAGCGGGCAAAATAGGTATGAGCATTTTTTGAATTATTGTTTTTTATTTTTGAAAAATGTTTAAAAATTTTGTAATACATTACATTTTAAAAAACTACCTTATAATAAATGTCTAACAATTTTTTTTCTTCACAGGGGACGACTCAAGAAAAGTTCATCCAATCAAGCATAATTGTTTAATATAACTAATTGATAAGCTTTTTTCAACTAATCATTACCAAATTAATGTTCGATAGAACAATGTGATTTTATTTACTCAAAAATTAATAAATTAAATTGATTGATAAATAATTAATAAAATTAACTAATAAATTAAATAAATTAATTAATAAATTTAATTAATTAATTAATTAAATAAATTAATTCAAAAATTACAAAATAACAAGAAACAGTGCTCATTTAGAGTAATATTGAAAAATTTAAAATCAAATATCAATTTCTATCTCAGTCATTTAAGCGAAAAATAATTTTAAATATTCACTACTCAAAACTTGTAAACAGTTAGAATTTGACAGAAGAACATTCTAGACCAGTGGTTTCCAACTGGCGGGCCCCCGGGCAGCATCTGGCCCGCGAAGCCTTTTTTTGTGATCCTCGAACTAAAATAATATTTGTCATTTTTTGCTGATAATATTCGTCAAAAAACTATATGGGTTTAAAATACTTTTCTTTCATTAAAAAAAAACTAATTTCTTCGTTTCTGTGAAATTTGACATACCAACGGCGCAAAATAATTTATTTCTTAGGTTTTGCATCCAAGAAAATATTTATTCAAATACAAAAATAATCGTGTATGTTACTTAATCTACTTCTAATTTAAATTTGTAATTCAATACGTTTGTTTTGTACAACTTGATAAAAATCTGACAGTAACACTTAATGTTCCTTCAAACATAAGCCCGCCATTTGACTGGTGTTTTTAATTGCGGTACTCGGCCTCATGTAAGTTGGAAACCCCTGTTCTAGACACTAAAGAATATTAGCCGAAGACTTTCATGTAGTGTGAATTTTTGTTAGTTCGACAGCATAAATTTACGAACAGAATTTTATTGCGTTAACTGACAATTTGATATACAATAGCTAGCACAATAATAATAATAATAATAAATAACAAAACAAAAATAATTAATTACGGTCATAATAATAAATTACACAATATGTAATGCATTTTATCTATAACAACTGATTTAAACTTGAAATATATAAAAAAGTTTCAATATAAACTGGTTATTATGATTATAATTTAGAAATCATAAGCCTGTAATAAAAAAAAATGAAGAGTTTGTGTGCATATCTGCGTGTCTCTCTTTTTAAGTTTAGAACCGTTTGTACTATCGTCCGGAAATTAGGACAAAGGCGGAAAAGGGGAGTTTTCGCCGCCGATCCTAAAATTCGTTCGATTCCTTCAATTAAATCGTTTGGAAGAGCTGTTTCAAAAGTAGAATCTTCTCATTGTTTGCCTTAGCCATTGTTTGAACTTTAACTATCGACGATTTTTTTCCCCCCAAATATTTTAAAGACAACATCAGTGATATTCGCTTGCTTATGACTGTATTTGATTTAAAAATAAGAAAAACTGTTTATTGCTTACTTAAATAATTTTTTTTCATTCGCTAAGTTAGAAAAATTCAATGATCAATATTAGAGCCGTGGTTGCTCGGGGAATAGAGCACTTGACTCCCAACGAGGTCACCAAGGATTCATCCCAGCGATGTCTGGGTGATACGAATCCTGCACTGGCTCGCACCGACCACAGGGCCAACGAAAAATATCCTCAGTGGTGGACGAAACATGAGTTAGAGCCTCCTTGCAATCAGGCTAACCGTGAAAGGCTTTCGTGGTTTTCCTCTCCATGTCATGTAATTCAAATGCGGGTTAGTTCCTTTAAAAAGTTCAGCCACGAAGCCTGGTGTGTTCCAGTACTTGATCCAGGAGTTCCCTTGAATTCTTGATCGGGTTCAAAATTACGAGGATACGGAGTTGAACATTGGTAATCGTAAACTCAAGATTGGGTCGGCTGTTCAACGACGGTTAAAAAATAAAATAAAATGATCAACATTTATGTGATATCATGAGCTACTAAGTCACCGAATTCCTAAAATGATATAAAACCTCGCGCTAATTTCGTTTATAGATATCATTTCAAAACCTATTTCTATAAAAGTAAATAATTTAAAATCAATGCAAATTGAAATGAGAAAAAAGTTAAAGAAGTATTAAAAGGGAAAATTAATTGAGAAGTGGTGCTGATTCGTTTAGGAGAAAAATAAAAAATGTCCTTACTATTATTGGACACCGATGATGCTTAATTTATTTAGATAATAGGTAGGGGAGAGTGGGGTCAATTGTAACATTTTTTACTTAACTATTTTTAACTAACAAAAAATCCAATATATTATTAGTATTTATTGACAGACGTGTAAAGTAGACTATCCTCTACTAGAAGAAAAATAAATACCTGATTTTAAATGTTATTATATTAGTTATTAACAATTTTTGACAGTCGTGCACTTGTTACAATTGTCCCCACTTACGGGGTCAATTGTAACAGTTCATAAATTCAACTAAAACATAGTTAATTATACATATTATCATAGTTGTGATATATTTTTTTATTGATCAAAATAGTAGTGATATTTTAGGAGTAAAAATAATAATGAACAGAGACCTAAAGGGTTAAACTTTTAACTTTAAGGGGTTAAAAATTTTAATTTATGCTGTGAAAGGTGACAAATAAAATAATGCACATGCAACGTAATATAAGTGCTATAGGAAACTATTGGTGGTTCTTAAAGAGTTAAGTAATGGTTTGTAAACATAAGATTATTTATTTTCAACTGTTACAATCGTCCCTTTACTTATTGTTACAATTGTCCCCAAGACGCCATTTCAGCTTCATTTGTTAAAAACAATGCTAATTAATTAGCAAAACTAATCTTTATTTTATTGAAATGTTAATTAAGGTGTCCACTTACATATTCGGTTACTAATTTTTATTTGTTTAAACAAAATTACTTTGTTATAATATAGTATTCTAATACCAAAAAAAGTACTTGCGTGGTGTGAAAATATCTTTTGCGATGTAACTCTTTCAAAAGTACATAAAAATGGTTGCCATCAGGGGTGTACATGTAGATTTGTTAAATGCACCTTGTGCGCCACCTAGGAACCAAATCTAGAACCCGACACTCGAAATTTTTGCTCTGTTACAATCGTACCCTGTTACAATTGACCCCACTCTCCCCTACCTAAAAGAAATGATAAGTTATGCACTAAAAAGCAAAATTAACAGAGTTATTCGTTTAAGTAACTGTAAGAAATTACCATTCAATTATTGACGCTTAATTAAGTTTGGTAACATGTATTAAATCAAATAAAAAATAATAATATAAAAAGTAAAATTAATAGTTAAAATAACTTTTCGTTTCGTCGTCTGCAAAAAAAAAAAAAAAAAAAAAAAAAAAAAAAAAAAAAAAAAAAAAAACTAATATTGACACGGATGACGCTTTATTAATTAAGGTAATACATACCACTAGTAAACAACAAAAAAAAACGTGTTTTGCCTAATTTAATAATGTTAAACGTCCGGGAAGGGCAATAAATAATAATGAACAAATAAATAATTGGAGTTATTTTGCTTTATTAATTATGTCGACACATGACTTTCAGCTTTGTGTATGATTTCCTAGTTTTGTTCAGCACTTTATTGATCATTTTATTTTTTCGATCCCCACCCCCTGTTAAAAAGAACTGGTATTCAGATAGTTAACTATAAATAATAAACTATTTATTTTGAAATTCAAAACAAAAGGTTTAAATTTACATTTGTTATCTTATTTTTCATTATTTTACAATCTATAATGTAATAATAAATGAAATATTAAATAAATGAGAAAGTAACAATTAAAAAATAAATTGAAAATTATAGTTAGCTAAAAATTATATAATTTTGATTGAAGTCAATTCTTTGATAATAAAAAATATTATTTTATCTATGAACAATTATGATGCCAGTTGAAGGATGTAAAGCACAGTACAACATGTACATATTAAATAACATGTACGCATAAATATAAAACTTTTCTTACCAAACACTTACAGTTACTCCATTTGAATATCAAGCATTAATTGCTTTTCCATAGATATTTTCGTTTCCCAATAATGTAATTCATTAAACAAAAAAGTTTTAAAAAATAATTCGGCAGATAAACATGATAGAATATCTACTCCTCGTAAAATGCTTTAAATCTCGAACTTAAAAATCGAATTGTGTAGAAGTAGAAGGAAAAGAAACTTTTACCATGATAGTTTCTGTTTGCTCAAAAAAAAAAAAAAAAAANAAAAAAAAAAAAAAAAAAAAAAAAAAAAAAAAAAAAAAAAAAAAAAAACAAGGAAAGATTTGCTCAATTCATTCTTACAGTGGTTTAAATTTTCTTAGGAACAAAAATATTCCTTCTAAATCCCTCGTCTTCTTTAGAATGGATTTCTTTAGAATTTGGGTTCTTTATTTTTATATTCTCAAAATTTATTTTCGAGTATAAAATACTTTCTTGAAAAGTCAGAAAGGTTAAAGAATTTGGAAACTTCTTCATTATACCACAGAAAATGTTTAGTTCTTGAAAGTTGTGTCGAAGAATTGTTTTCAAATATTATGTAACAGGATTTGGGATTTCTCGAGTTTTGATAAAAGCAAAAAAAACATTTGGATATTACATTTTTTAAGCTAGTGAATTATATAAATAAAGTGAATAATCTTTAGGTAAAATTCTTAGAATAAAACTCGATACGGGAATTCTGAATTAGCCAAAAGCTAGGATTCTATTCTTATATGCGATTAGAAGAACTGTTAAAATTAATTTGTTAATATTATACAGATAGAATAATATATTAGCGAAACAAATAGATACACTCTAACAGAATACCACAAGTTTTTTGACTGAACTTCAAGAAAGAGTTTGATTTGAGAGTCACCCCCTTTTTAATTTTACCTACAAGGAGCACCCTCCATCCACTAGCTACATCTTACTTCAATCCCAATGATTATACATAAGGAATTTCTACTTAATGTATTCCTAAATTGGAGAATTCTTTATTTGGTGAACTGGTTAAACATGCTGTTATCACAATACTGACTTAGATGGCAGCACTATAACTTTGCCCATCACCATTCGACTCATTTGATAAACTTGATAACAACTCTAGTACTATCCATCGTTCACACTAGATGACACCACTAGGCCAACTAACTAAGCCCAATTCCACAGTTGCATATGCCTTGTAGAAACGCAATTCAGTGTCTGATTACTGATTTATACCAAAACTATTACTGGCTTTCACTGGAAAGGTTTCTAAATTCTTCAGTAAGGTTCCAGTAAGTTAACTGATTTCGAGTGGGAAAATTTTTGAATTCTTAAAAAAGTTCTGTTTTCTGCCGGGTATAAATTAAGCACATTAGCTGATATCATATTTCACAGTAATTTTTACGGTAAAAAACCTTACATAATATTTTACAATAATTTTCATTCATGCAGATTGTATTCTGCACCGATGTATCTTCAATTATATAGCAATCAAACTTTCCAATTAACGTTTTAGTGTGTAGTAGTGTAGTTTTCCAAGTTTTTTCGAGTGTAGTTTTCCAATTAACGTTTAGTTTATAAATAAAAAAAGTGGAAGAATGCGATTTTCAAAAATCCAGGAAAGGATTTCTAATGACAGTTTTTCAAATAAACAGTTCAACTTTCATATAATTGATAACTTAGCTAAGCAAAATTTAGAATAAACAAATTTTTATGAACCAAAAAAGAAACTTTTTCATTTTAAAATTTATTAACATACTCCAAAGAGAATAAAAAAATGAGAGGAATTATTTCACTTATTCATAAATAAATAATTTAACTGATGGCATTTAAGTGTGCCGTAACTTCAGTAACTTAAAATGTAAGATCTATAAATTCCTTTTTTATTCTGGTACTAAGTAACTATTCTTACTTTTTAACCTTCCTAGAGTTTTTCACCCTTACTAATTCCTTGTTTAAAACTTTTTTTTAAAAATATATCGTATTAACGAGACTAATGGCTTTAAAGTATTAATGTATGCTTGAAAAACTTCGACAGTTAAAATATTTCATACCATCTGGCAATTCTTTAACACTTAGCAGTTAAATTTTATTTTATTTTTTAACCGTCGTTGAACAGCCGATCCAATTTTGAGTTTACGACAACCAATGTTCAACGCCGTAGCCTTGTAATTTTGAACCCGATCCAGAAGACAAGGGAATCAAGTATTTGTGAGAGTTTTCCTTTTGATGGAACAGCGTTTGCGTTACATGGTAAGGAAAACCACGAAAACCTCCCACGGCCAGCTTAGCTGCGAGGGAACTCTAACCCATGATCCGTCTACCATTGAGGATATTTTACCTCAGCACTGTAGTCGGTGCGAACCGGCTGCGGAATTAATGAGATTCGAACCCGGGTTACCTTATTGGGAGGCAAGCGCTCTATCCCCTGAGCCACTATGGCTCAGTTAAATGAATGCTTTTACGTTGCAACTTACGTTTCATTAAACAACAGCGTGCAGAGGAATGGGGGTTTTCAGGGCTAAATCTTTCATCACATGCCCTAAAAGGGCAGTATCACTAGAGGGAATAAAAAAGAAATAAAAAGAGCGAAATCATTTTTTTTAAATTATTAAAATTTATATATTTTAAAAAAAATCTAAATCTATTGAATTCATTTTTATTTAAAATTAAAAGGTTTTTCTTCAATAGTCAAAATATTTAAATTTTGATGACCTAAAACTTTATTATTAAATTCGTTATAAAATTATACTTCATTCATTATAAAATAAATCGCTTAAGCAAAATATATTTTTAAAAAAAAATTATTTCACAATAAAATTATTGGTAATACTGTTTAACTTTTAGTGACTTCAATTTTATCCAAAAGTTTAAGCGTTCAATTCAACAGCTGATTCAAATAGCTGTTCAAATCAATAGCCAAGTCAAAATTCACTCAAAATGTTCAAATCAATAGTTGAATGCCTGGGGCTGTTGCTCGAGCTTATCATTAACATATTTATAGATTTCAAAATGGACAGACGCGGACGGTTGTTATAAAAAATAGAACAAAAAATATTAAAGAATGAACATTTCTTAAATTATATTTTTCAAAAAAGACACACGTTAATGCAAAAAATAAAATAAATAAAAAATTAACTGCCATGAATTTTCAATTTATTATTTTTCGTTCTGGGCACGTTTAAGTTACTTACGCCGAACTTGACATTTTCCGTTATTTAATAAGGAACAACCTAAATATTCATCAAACTAACAGCACGATAGATAGATTGATTTTTGTTTAGGGAAATGTAGGGAAAATTTTGATTTCCGAGAGGGAAAATGTCACGGTAAAAGGGCAAGAAACCTTTATTTGAATACTTATCTTCATTAGTTTTTTCTTCTTAGATGGTTTTATTTTATCTCTCTCAGACGCGTACGACTGGCATATATTTTTCTCTTGAATAAAGATTTGTCTATTGTAAAATAATGAGCTTTTTAATTGTTTTTTAAACTTTTCGAGTCGTCTTTTAGATAAATGTTTGAAAGATGAACATTGAATTTCTATTGCATGACTACACTAAGTAAATATTTGCTTTAGATAATGCTGGACAGATATTTCATTTTCCCTCTGGGCAATTTAAGAGATTTAAAACTGATGTTTAAAAATCGGACAATTTATTACTTAATTCAATATAAAACAGATAGAAAAGCACTTTAAAAATAAAGTAATAAAAATTTTACGATAACATAAATAGAAATAATTATGAGTTCCAACTATTGTCATTATCTCAGTCATTAACGCGTCCTAAACGATAATAGCTTAATTAAAAATTCTATCTTAAAATTAACAAATTAGAAGTGTTTTTATTGTGAATTAGAATTATCATCAGGGTTCCAAGAATTTGAAAAATATTGGTAGCCAGCAAAAATTTCTGGTAACCAGTAAAAATATTAGCACACATTTCTAGTTTCTTCTTACTTAAAAATGTGAAATTTTGTTAAATCCATCCATGCATACAAATCAAATGCTTACAATTGGAGTGCATATTGTAAATGAGTGAAATACTAGTTAAAACATGATAAAATCTAAAGTTTTTGAAAGAAATTTCAAAATAATAAAGAACTATGAGTAATTTCAAACTGTAATGTTTTCACAATTAAATATGAATATTATCTGAGAATTTACGATTACGAGTAATAAGGTTCATTAGTCTCTTATCATGTGTGTTTTTTTTCCACGCAGATTTATAAATTAGGACGCAGCTTCATCGAAACTTCTGAGACCACGGGACTCAAAGAATTTCGAAAGCCAATTCCGGAATCACGAGTCCCGCACAAAAATTACGGAAATGCCGTGAATAAAAACATATATTTCTTATTATTTTGCTAAAATAAAATTGAATCGAAAGCGTTTTTCAATTTGTTGGTATGAAACTAACCCGTCACAGAAATTTCGAATCGCACATTTGAATGATCATCCGTTGATGGACTGGATATTACCCAGATTTCTTCATTAATCCATGTGGGTTTTCAGCAATAATTGTAACAAGTTTCTACATATTTTTTCTTAAATCCAAGATAAGTTTTTAAGATAATATTTTTCACGATAAGTTAATTTTGAATCCTGCAATAGAAAAATAACTTTTTGATGCGATTTGCGCCGATTTCGTCGTGAATTCGCATTGTTATTCGAAAAACTTTTTTGCGGGTTATATTCATTGATTTCTACGTAATTTTGAAATTATAATATTTTTTTTAACAAAACTATAACTACGCATGAATCTAGAATCGTACATAGGAGTGAATGCCTATTGATTTTCGGCCACATTCGTTCTAGTTTGCATTGATTTCATCGTAAATCCGCATGGTTTAACGGCAATTACTGCTACAAATTTCTACATGATTTTTTTTGAAATCCCGATATTTTTAACAGAATATTTTCGATTTTCACAAGTGAATTTCGAATTCCGCATTTGGACAATAGGATATTATTACGCTGGTAAGTTTCGAATCGGATATTTGAATCGTAGAGGAGAGTGGGGTCAATTATAAAATTTTTTACTTAACTATTTTTAACTAACAAAAAATCCAGTATATTATTAATATTAATTGACAGACTAGTAAAGTAGACTATCCTCTATTAGAAAAAAAAATAAATACCTTATTTTAAATGTTATTATATTAGTTATTAACAATTTTTGACAGTCGTGCACTTGTTACAATTGTCCCCACTTACGGGGTCAATTGTAACAGTTCATAAATTCAACTAAAACATAGTTAATTATACATATTATCATAGTTGTGATATATTTTTTTATTGATCAAAATAGTAGTGATATTTTAGGAGTAAAAATAATAATGAGCAGAGACCTAAAGGGTTAAACTTTTAACTTTAAGGGGTTAAAAATTTTAATTTATGCTGTGAAAGGTGACAAATAAAATAATGCACATGCAACATAATATAAATGATATAGGAAACTATTGGTGGTTCTTAAAGAGTTAAGTAATGGTTTGTAAACATAAGATTATTTATTTTCAGCTGTTACAATCGTCCCTTTACTTATTGTTACAATCGTCCCCAAGACGCCATTTCAGCTTCATTTGTTAAAAACAATGCTAGTTAATTAACGAAACTAATATTTTTTTTTTGGAAATGTTAATTAAGGTGTCCACTTACATATTCGGTTAATATTTTTTATTTGCTTAAACAAAATTACTTTGTTACAATATAATATTCTAATACCAAAAAAAGTACTTACGTGGCGTGAAAATATCTTTTGTGATGCAACTCTTTCAAAAGTAAATAAAAATGGTTGCCAGCAGGGGTGTACATGATTTGTTAAATACACCTTGTGCGCCACCTAGGAACCAAATTTAGAACCCGACACTCGAAATTTTTGCTCTGTTACACTCTCCCCTACTCTTTGACGCACGCGTTCGATTTGTGTCAATTTGGTTCGTGAATTCATATGTTATGAATATGCATTTATTTTGAAACGATCGCCATGTTAATAAATTGTAACTATCACGAAGCATGAATCTCAAATTGCCGATGTGAGTAATTACCATTCGATTTTTGACCAGGTTTGTTGGATTCTCACCGATTTCATTCGTGTGATTTTCTATCGCAATTCCGCAATTATTCTTATGAACTTCTACACGATTTTTTAAACACAAATTTTTTTAACACGATATTATAACAAAACTCAAATCATAAATTTAAGGAAAACGTGACAATGCGAAAATGAAAAAAAAAATTTTTTTTTTTCTACGATGCTTGTTGTAAACATAGGCGAGAACGGCGAAAAAACATTGCTTAAAGTTCAATCAGACCGATTTATTTCACATAAATATTAAACTACAAAAAAATGTTAGATCATAGTTAAAAATCTAAAAATATAGTCGCCACTCAAAATTAATTTGTCGTCAATGTCGACCGGGTGACCATATTTCACAAGCCCTGATAAAGACTTTTCCTTAAAAAATGAAAGACATTTTTTTCTTTTATATGAGAGAAGAAAATCAAACATTAATTATTAACTACTTATTACAATCATTTTTTTTTTCAATCTCTACAACAAAACTTTGTTTTCTGTCATTTTATTAAAGTTTTAGTTTTTATAGTTCTAAGTTTAGAAAAGTGTCCGTTTTCCAGGAAAATAAATTATGTTTTTCTGAATGTTCGATGATGAATAAAGTTCCGTTAAATTCTGTGACGGTCCTACAGTTTTGAGTTTCCTATAATTCCATTGTAAAAAAAGACAAAAAATGATGCTGAATTACATTGACTCATTTTATAATTAATAAACTTTCTTATAATAAAGTGAAAAATTCGGATGAATTTGAATTTTTAACCATGACATGATCTTATGTTACTATTCGAACATAATGTTACAGTTTGTTATTAAATAAATTCCTTCAGAGTTATCATGTCATTAAAGAAACATTAAGAACATCAAAATATTATAGTTTTAAAATTATCATAAAAAATACCACGTAATTTATTAAAACTAAACGTTTTATTTGACAAACTTAGGTGACAATACAGTCATTTAAACATAAGCGATTTTTTCGAGTTCATCGTAAAAAAATGGATACTCAAAAATTTCATGAAACTTTCTGCGTTTTTGACGAAACTGTTTCCTGGTACATGCTCCGAGCAAAACTTCAGTCACAGTAACGAATTAACTGTCGTCACTTCTTCGAGGAAATAAATTTCGTCAAAATTAAAGAAATATTTCGTTCTTTTTCTTTTTATCAAAAAGAAAGAAAAAAAAAGCTTATGTAATTGCAAAGCACCTATACAAAACCTAACGTCTTGTAGTGCCTACTGTATCTAACTTTTCTCATAAACACTTAATCGTAGTCACAATATAGGTCCATCAATATTGCCTAAACAGCACAAGAAAGACAGAGAGAACAGAGAGATAAATTACACCCATGCCTGAAGGGGTACTCGAACGCGTGATCTTCGTGTTTCGTGGCTAAATCCTTGAACACTATACAGTCCGGTGAACTTGCTCCCTCACTTTATTTTCAATCCTCTAGTCTTCATTCTAGTTAAGAATTTTCCACAATGCACTTCGATGAGGTTGCGAGTTGAGGTAACATTTTCGTCATAAACTGACAGTTCTCGTTTGCGTAATATGAAATCATCATGCGATATGAGACCCCTTTGGCGACTTAGCGCAATTACTTCACACAGATGGAAAACTAAACTTGTTACGATATTTCGAAAGCTGTAACCTTAAGCAAAAATTGTTAACGATGAAAAAATGAAGAATTATCTTACAGTAATACTGAGTCGCTTTTAAAATGTATGCGTAATTAAACTTTTGTTTTAAAATAATTTTGCTTTTCGAGGTTTTTTAGAAACATGAATTTCAATATTTTCTTTATGTTAATAGTACCCACTGCTACATAAATAAATTGAAATTTAGCTATTAGATTAAAAAATTGCAATCGGATCAATACTCGGATCAATGTTTTTAGACCAGAGATAGGTTGATGTTCAACTACTATCATGTTATGGGTTAATATGCTTACGTTTCGATATTTTAACTCGCGATTCAGCTTCTTTTTTTTTTCCTTTATAAGTGTATCCACGGAATTCAGACAATTTAAATTACGATTTTCTTAACGAAATTTTAATTACGAAAATTTCGAGTGTAAAAAAAAAAAGAAGTTTCTTTTATCACTTATTACTTTTTGAATTCAAATCAATCAAAAACTATAATTAAGCATAACTGAGATTTTATTTACTTTCCATTTATTTAACTTTACTTAACTCCAAATGAACTTTTTTATAATTATTAATTAAAATCGGGTATAATCTAAAATAATTGAATTGTTGAAAAATGCTCTGCCACCTCCTTCCATATCTTTTTCAGAAATAAAGAAACAAAGTAAATAACTTAACAAGCAGAAAATCAATAATCCAGTAAGGAAAAAGAAGAAAAAAAACTTTATCAAAGTATGACGAATTATTATTGAGAAATGCGAGATTAAATACATCAAAACCCGTTTAATTTCAAAGGAAAGTGGGAGAAGTGGAAAGACGATCTGTAAAAACAATTTCAGGTTTCCTAAGGCAATCAAACTAGTTTTGATGTTTCTAGTTACAGTTTCATTGTTATTAATTCGTCAGGGACTGTCGTCATTTTTTTTGTGTCGCTGTGAATGATGACAAATCCAGTTTTCAGAAATTATATGCCTGAAGTATGGAGCAAAAAATGAGCACAATATATATATATNTTTGATAGTTTGAAACTCCTATAGTATGCATATTTTTTAATCCATTTTCATCAAGATTTCTTTAATATTTAATGATAAAGATGAGCACTATATATATATATATATATATATATATAGTGCTCATCTTTATCATCAAATATTAAAGAAATCTTGATGAAAATGGATTAAAAAATATGCATACTATAGGAGTTTCAAACTATCAAATCAAGCGAATCACTATTGAGGAAAGCAGAACTCATAACTTGTTTGGTTATCGATGAAAACAAAAAACTTATGAAAGGCGATAATTATACACACTTCCACGTTTCATTATACAATGGTTTTCAACTAATTGTGATGTTTTTCAATCGACCTTTTTTATTAACGATTCGACAATTTTGATAACGGGTTTTTACCTGATTAAATATGATTTTGCGACCCACTAATTGTTATACTTCATTTTCGACAAGTAGTACATAAATATATTAAGGACGTGTTGCGTAAAGCCCTATAATAAACAGACAAACAATGGCATGCACTCCTAAACTACTATTTAAGGAAACCATAGTAAAATCAAGTAATCAAAAAATAATGGTTGAAAAAAATTTCTGATTTAATTTGCTTTCTGAAAAAATGTGAATACACATGCGTAAAATAAATTTACGGACAACCATATCTAATGCTACGTAGGGTAAAAAACTCTTTACAATCTAGTTTCTCTACTAAAGAAAATAATTATGTATTATAGGAAGAAGGAGAGAAAAAATTATAGAAGCTATACTGGCCAGTTTCAGTGTAAAAAAAGGCATATTACGGTTATGAGGGGAAAAGTGGAAATCGTTTTATAAGTTGAAGTCCAATATGAATTTAGACAACGTTTTGTGTTTGAGGGTGGGGGGCAAAAAGGGGTTACAACTTGAGTAATAAGTAGTTTATCCACATTAAAAATAAACAAAATTATTACACTTTTATGAAAAAAACGCGCGTTTTTTAATTTGCCCTCCACATACTTTAAGCAGTAAGGAATATAATTATCAGCAAATGTCTTGGATCTCAACTGCTAATTAAAAATGTATGGGTATTTAGCCAATCATTTAAAAATAAATGCAGCGTATTGAGTTTGTAATAACATCAATAAAAATTAATTATTTTCAATTCATTTTTTTTTGTTTTTTTATTTATGCTTTAAGATTTAAAAGGAAATTGAATAATAAAACAATTTCTATTTCAGTTTAGCCGATAAATATTTTGTTTTCGAGAGGCGTTAAAGATATCTTCGTAAGTTAAATTTTTACTCAGAGTGTATATATTTTATATTTAGCTGCAAAAACTTAAAAATATTTAAAATTGATTATCTTATTGCTTGTTGACTAAATAAATAACCAGGGTTGGCAAGTTTTTGACACATGACGGTTTTTACCGTCATGTCAAAAAACCCTCTGTCAGAAACGTCGAAAACTGTCAAAAACCCATAGTTTTAGAAAAACTGTATTTTTATTTGAGTTTAATTGCTTATAATTTAAAATTAATTCATTTTTGAGCAATAAAATTAAAAAAAAGTTGATAAAAGGTATTTAAGAACAGATTCTTGCATTTTCCCAACATGAATATATCAAAACATACTATTTGAAGTAAAATATTAGGATACTAAACAAAATCTTCAACATTTCCAAGCATCATTTTATTTGGCATATTACATTACTGAAGAATGTCAAGATTGATTATTTTCATTCATAAAATCTTGCTATGAGAAACACATGTACACATAAATAGAAAGCCTCATAAAATAAACTTTTCTTATCAATTTTATTTCAATATTTTACACAGAAATGAGACATGAAAAAGTCTGGGAAATCCTTTTAGAGTTTCAAGATTTCTGTATGAATGTATTTCCTTCTATAAGAATACATGTATACCTATAATTGCAAAATCAATAGCAATCATTTGCAACATTCATTTATAAAGGCAATTATGTGAAAATAATATATTGTCCGCTATATGCCATAAATTAAAGAGAACAGTAGGTTTTTGACGGTTTTTACCGGTAAAAACATGGTTTTTACCACTGTCATGTCAAAAACCAGTTTTTAACGGCAAAAACCCAACCATGTAAATAACATACAGTTATAAAAAAGTAAAGGAAAAATTGCAGAGTACTGAGTAAATGTAGTCTCATTTAAAAACATTTCTGGTTGTTAATTAATTTTTAAAGTTATGAATAAAATAAGCATTGAAAAATTTGTAATTTTGAAGAAAATTTTAGCGAAAGAACATATAAGACAGTTTTAAATTGCATTAAAATGAAGTAGCAATTTAAATAATATCTTCATTTTCGTTCTTCATTACTTCATTTTAAATAAAGATTGTGATCCAAACTTTGTGAAAACAATGTAATATTATGAAAATTCAAAATTGAATTAGATAAATAATTTGAAAACTCTGCAATATAATTACGTCACTTTTTTCTTATCTACATAATACGATTTAAAAACCGTAGACATTTAAATACAGCTTAAAGCTGATTTTACTGCATCTATTACAATCTGCTAAAAATAAAAAATAAAATTCAATAACTAATTCAGACAGATAAAATGGAAGAAAAAAAATTCCGATTTTGGTTTTGGAAATTCGTGAATAGTTGGAGATGCTAATTTATGCTCAAACGAGTTATTGATGCTGAAACAAATGTGAGGAAAATTCCAAGCATATAAATATAGAGTTTTTTTTCTGCAAAATATGTTGATAGAACATTTCATTCGTAAAACATAAAAAATAATAAGAAAAACATAGTAGTTACCTTTAAGGGTTTGACTTTTTAGATTGTATAGTGAAAAAGTGAGAAACTTCAGAAAATTCTTTTTTAAAAATTTTAAGCATCGTCTTCAGTATTTAGACTCACTCTCAAACCCAACTGGTTCAGGTGTAATTTTTTCGTTATATTTTATGCAGGTAGGAAAAGTAAAACTTTATTTAATTACAAGCACACGTTTTGTCTCAGAGTCCATCTTTCTTTAAGCAATCGAGCGCATGCGTAAAATGTTCTTTTGCCCATCTTCGGCATCGCATGATGATTTCAAATTACGCTTCCCGTGTCGTCACAAATCACGTAATTTCGTGACGAAATGATTCTCAAAATTAACGAATTACAGCTTAAGAGTTGCTGAATGGTCAATGCGAAAATTTTATATCTGATAGTGCTCGAATACTAGAATCTTAATGTCTGGTTTACTCTAGTTGAAAACTTGTTTTAAAAATAAAACTTATAAGACGCATGATAAGCGACAATAAAAATAGTACTTACAGGTCCAACGAAAATAGCATTAAAAAATATATCTAAACCCTTCATTTTGAACAACAAAATACCTTTGAATTGAAAACATTGAGAGATTTAAAAAAAAAAAAAAACATTGTTTAGAAATAAGTTAAGTCGTTATATTTTTTTAATTTTCAGATTCAAATACCATTAGTTAAAAATTTGTCAAACTATTTCGTAAAAATATGTATAACGGTCCATTACATATAATTTGGTTCATTAAAGTAAATTTTTAGTTTTCAGAATGATATTCGTTCAATGCGCTTAGAACGTTTAAAAATTGGAAATCCGAAAAAATTCTGCTCCTAACATTTGCTTATGAGGTTTGAATTTTTTATTGACCATTTTTATAATGAGAACGGTCGATTATATGGGATGCATTAGTTAGATATACCATTTTTAAGCCGATGACACAAGGCTATTGACAAGGTTAAAAACGTGAACTTTTGGAAAGCTTTTTAAGTATCTTTCATATTAAACAAAAATATATTATTGTTATTTTTATCAAACGTAATTTTTTTTTTAATTTTCAGGAACTACATAAATAAATAGAACTGAAAAACAGAAAAACAAAGCTTCGAAATTTTTCTCTCTCTTATTCTCTTTTTTCTAACTTATTCTCTTTTTTTTCTTCCAAGAGCTAAGTCATGCTGGTCTTTGGAAATGCGGCTACACGAAACAATAATTCTGCTGAAATTAGTTTTCTTTTACTCTGAAAATGACAAAAATCAATCGAATAAAGCGACACTAAAATATATATTTCGCGAACGCAACGACGTATAGGGGAGTTGTTATTTGAGACGAATGACTACTACCTAGCAGAACAACACGATCATCAGTTGCACTGGAAATTTCTTCAGTGCAGCATGGTAACATTACTTCTTTATTGTGGCTTATTAAATCTAAAAAAGAAAATTTTTTGATTATTCTTTCTTTTGCAATAAAAACAAAATGGAATCTCTCTTTTTTTATTTTTATATATGTATATATATATAGAGAGAGAGAGAGAAGGAACATCCCAAACACATCGGAAAAATATTTGTAAATAAACAGAAAAAAAAATATGTATCTAATCTTCTTATTAGAGCTATAACCTAATGTCTGTGAAACCACTCCACTAAATTTGACGATGAAAGGTCTATTTAAACTTTACATTCCATATTTTTCTGAATCATAGTACTTCAAACATTAAAATAAGCAAAAAGTATACACAGACACATATGCTATATCATTTAATTTTTCAAAAAAAAAAAAATTTTTTTTTGCAGACAATTTTATCAAGTTTCGATAGAAAGTCATTATTTATGTATTATAAAACGTTAAATGAAAATGCGATAAAAAAAAACGATCCTAAAAATTCCTCATATAAAAGTAAAAATTTCAGTGTTTTTTTTTAAATTTTTTTTTAGTCTTAAAAATCTTAGTATTTTGTCGAGAACTATCATCAAATTAGAAAAAAAATATTTGCAAGCAAATTTTTTATTATAAAAATCATAACAAACAAAAATTATAATTCCAAAATATACATAGATTATCCCTTCAACAAACCACACAATAAAATTTCATAATTGTAAGATCTCGATATGAATTTCAATACGTAACTTAAAAGCAGAATAGTTGAAATTAATTATTCAAAATTAAGAAAAATACCAAGCAAATAATAAAAATTTATTAATAATAAACTCAAATGATACTATTTTAAGTAATTCGGATGATTCTATACTGTTGTTTTCCGAATTATATAGATACAGAAATATATACTATTCCAGGGGTGATTGTGAGTCCAACTCAAAAATTCTGAAAATTTCTTGAGTAAAATCTTTCAAAAAATTAATATCTTTATAAATTTAAATCATTGAAATTTTCAAAACATGATATTCTAAATGAATTATATGCAGCATAATTTAAATGAAAAATTATGTGTAAGTTTACTTTTATCTCTAATCACATTTATTATTCTACTAGAAAAAATATTTACAAATGAAAGAGATACCAAGCATAAATTCTAGTTCTAATATTTTTAAATAAAATATACCAGAATTTTTATACATAAATGTGATCGATGATTTCTTGAAACTTCTGGACTTAGGATTTCCGGAAACTTTCGGATCGCGGTTAACGAAAAATCTGGAAATCCAGATTTTTCCGGTGCACAATCACCCCTGCTATTCTATAAAAACTATTCTATAATGTTATTCTATAACTATTACAGTTCTGCATGCTCTAAAATCACATTTATTCACTGATACTTAAATAACATCCTTTAATTTATTATGAATTGCCTTTAATTTAATTTAACCTTTAATTTATTATGAATTGCAGAATATAAAAAAAAACTGTGTTTTACCTTAATACACGCATCTTTAGTATGCGATCATGAAATTGGAAGTTATCGGTTGCAAATTTATTAGAAGGAAAAAAATTGAGAAATTTTTCTTTAAATGTTGTGCGCGTTCTGTTTCTGAATGATTTACCAATATTCTGGGTCGTTTTTTCAAGTTCTTCTGCCCTTTCTTTAAGGAAATTTTGCTTCTTATTTGCAACAAAACAAAAGCGTCCATCTCTTACCAATGATTCTGATAGAAATAAACGAAAATTTAATAAATAAAAACCTGTAAATCCTCCCCGCTAAAGGGCGTATTCAAGCGTTGCGATCACGAATAACTCAAAAATTTCGTGAACAAGGTAAATGTCTGACGCATCTTCAGACAGAAAGTTCCTCAAACTGTAGCGGCGGTAATAACGTATTATCTTCTTTTTTTTTTTTAAATATTTTGGGGGGAAATTATAACTATAAGTTTTAATTTTTTATTTTTAAATAATCCAGTTTTAAAATTCTAAAAATATTAGAGAAAACGATATTATTTTCAAAACTATGTCCACAGTTTTAAATTGTAAAAAAAGATACCCTTTCCTGTTATACATAATTTTATTACAAATTGTTTAAATTTATCTGAAATAGAAATGCTGTATTTATCACAGTATATTTCTTTTCCATGGTTCTTAAGTTTGCTTACAAGGCGAAAGCAGTTATACATTTCGATTTTTCCTTTAAATAAATCGTAGAGCCAACTCAATCGTATAAAAAATGTCGTTCAACTTACCGTCACTTAGATCGAAACGAGTTGACAATGAAAGAAATAAAAGTAAAAAAGAAGGAAAGAAATAGAAACACCTGCCAGACGTGCTCGTTTACTTCCGAAAACTCATTCCCGCCAAAGTTAGCACACGGATTTCAGTTAAATAACAATAGAAGAAGGCTAAAAAAGAAAAAGTTTGTTGTCGATTACAAGCTAAAAAAAGATAGCTGTTGCTCAAAAATTTTTCTTTTGAATTTTTATTTGGTTTAATGATCTTTATTTGGCTAATTATCTTTTATTATTAAAAGTAACAAAAAGTTAAATTCAAAATGAAATAGGTATTTTTGTGTGTCTTTTAGAATGATTTTTAATGTTCCCTCGTTTTATTTCTTATCTCCACAATGTAATGTGCTTTTAGCGATTATGTAATTGATCGCTACTTATTTATTTATTTTCAAGTAGAAAAAATTATAATTATGACAATAATAAGGCAGCAAAACTTTCTTGAAACTAGGGGAATATTTTGCTCTCTTCTATAAAAATTAAAATATTATTTTGCAACAAAGAATTTACTGAATCATTTTTCAAACGATGTAGCACTTTCTAGTTTTATCAGAGTTAGGAAAGTGATAACAATAACCAATAACCTAATTTACTAGCTAAATCTGGTTAAAACAAAGTTTCATAAAAACTAAGTAAATTCATTTGCTATTCATCATAATTTTTTATTTTATTATTATAATATATTGACGTTATTAATAGATCTTATTTGTAAAATAATTAATCTCAATAACCTTTAATTTATGATTAAATCTTAACAAGAGAAACTTATATACACTAATAAAAATTAAGTTGCGTTTGTGGATAAATGTTTTCGATTATGTATCTTAGATCACTTAATGATTATTAAAAAAAATAATATTTCATCATTTATTTTCATTACTTCATAATTTATTTTCATTGTTATTAATTTATTCATAATTTATAATTAATCATTAGAATAATTTTCAATAAGATAGAATACAAAATTATCTGCATTACGCATTGCATAATTTGTTTTATTTCCAAATATTTTTCTTTTCATTGGTTCCATCATGATTGTTTTTAAATATTTTTTCTAAAATAGTAAGTACTTAGAGAAAAAAAATGATTAATAAATTAATCGAAATTAAAAAATAAATTAAACAACTAAAAATAGAATTATACAGGTTTTAATTAATTTTACGTAGCTTTATTCATATTTGGTACTAAAATATTTCAAGCATATAGACAAATATTTACAGAATTTTTTTTAACAACTACGTTTTCCTTTCTTTCTCTCTTCTTTTTTTTCTATAATAAAAATTTAAAATAATTATAAATTTGAAAAAAAAAGAAGATAATTCAGAAGTATTAGTCCAATATAGCTTCATTAGGGTAATTTAAAATTAAAATAACAGTTAAATAAAAATAATTCTAAATATGTTCAAATTTTTGATCAGTACACATTTTTGACAAATTTATAAAAATTGTCAACACTTAGTAATCATGGGTGTAGCATGAGGGGGGGGGGCACACTTTCTGTTTTTAGATATTTTTTTTTCGCGTTTCATGTTTGTATGATTTCTTTCTTTATATGCATGTACTATACTTATGTATAAATGCTTGCATAAAACTTTAAATTGACGAACAATTTAATAAGAACAAAATGAATGCCTTCCCGCACGCTACACCTGTGTAAGCAATGAGCAATGCTTATTAAGACATTAAATACCTTTTACTAAAAATAAAAAAAATCTTAAGAAAAAAGGAACGATCTGCTTTTTTGAGAGAAAGGAAAGAAGGGTTCTATTAAATAGGCTTAAGTATATTTAAACGGAAACTAAAAAGATATATATATATATTTTTTTTGGCTTTTACATTTTTTAAACTGGTATCGTAAAATACAAATTTATAAAAGCATCTAATTGTGATAGTCACGTATCTTAAACATTTCCATAAATATGAGATTATTACCATGTTTATTTATCACCTTAATCTTAAAAGTATTATTCAAAAACAAATCCCTAACAGTCTGAATCCCAGTTTCTTCTAACAATGTTTAGAATAAAATATCAGATGCTTTCCTTATGATTTTAAAGTAAAATAATAAAAATGCGCAAAATAAGTGTGTACGTTGCAAATGCTTTCTGAAAAAATTCTATAATTTTTAGTTTCCAGAGGATTGAAAAGCTTAACTTGAGAAAAACATTTTAAAAATAGTAAATCGTGATGTGTATTTTTGTACAAGAAAAAACTACTAAGTGATGCTTTATCTAAATGTCCTTGATATTATATTTTTCGAATATTTGAGATTCAAATATTCTTCTGTATCTAAAAATTTAATTACCTATATCAAAAAAATTAATTATTAATATTTTGAAGAATAATATTTTATTGTTTTATATTTTTTAACAACTTAAAATTTAGAATTTAGAAGGGGAAGAAAACTTGAGCACAGAATTTCTAAGAATTAAAAAAGAAGAAAATTTAAAAAAAAAGGAAGCAACATTTTTTTAATAAAAATCGTTGGAGGATAACAAATAAATAAGCATTCAAATGATACATATTCATTAAAACTTAATTCTGCATTTTTAATTCATTGTTTTATATGAATGAAGAAAAAATTATTATATGGTGGAAAAATTATTATTAAAACAAAATTTTCTCAATTTTTTCTTAAATTTATGGAGTATTAAAATTTCAATGAACTAACTAAAACTCAATTATTAAACTTGNTTCACTCGACGGCTTAAATCAGATTTCTGATGCATCGCTTGGAATGAAAGTTGCTGTATCGGTTTGCCGATATAGGCGTTAAATCGATATGTCGCGATATATCGATTTATAGCCCAGTCCTATTGTTGGGTTTTCTTTGGTTCCGATGGGGAGCTGCGTATGTCTGGATACTTGAGGATACATGTTCCATTTATCTTCTTCTGATCGCCATTGAATCTTTCAAGTTTAAATTATGCATTATTTATGTTTATTCACATCCTAATTAAGTAGTGAACACCTTAAGTAATAAAACATTCAGCAGTTTCATAGTCAGGAATAAAAAGGTGCTTGATTACAAAACACCAGAACTAACGTCAATAACAAAAGAAATTTGCATTATCTCTCGTGAAATGTAATATACACTTTATAAACTTTAAAAATCCATAAAGAGCCTCTGCCTTTTGGCGATAAAGTGTTTCAAAACAATATTAAAATATAATGTGCAGCCAAATAATTCGGGGCAACAACCCAGACAAAGAAGTTCTCCTTCGAACAGTCTGAAACACATTCTTTCCATTCTAATAGTTTCTTTTTACCATTTAGAGAAAATGGCGAAACATCTACAACCAGCAGCTTATCTATTATTGAAATAAAAGAATAAGAAAACATTACATTTATGTCCGTATTCCAGACATTAATTTAATGAAGCATATATTTCGCTTCATCATCGCAAGAAGAAAAAAAATGCACGCCACTTGCAATAATTTAACTATAATAGATAAAGCTCTTATGGTTAAATGGTCTTATTTTCGAATTCAGTTGCAATATTGCATTGCTTAATGTTATTGTTTTTTTAATATGAATATTTTGTAACTGTCTGATAAAAAACACACAATCGATGCAGACTGAGAGAAAATTGAAAATGAATTGCAATTTCAAAAAAAAATAATAATAATGATAATAATTATAATAATAATAAGTAATGGAAAAAAGAAAATGTTACGTAGCCGGTGGATCTTTTTAACCTTTTATCCGCCAGACTCCCAGTTTGTAAAAATGAAAAGAGTGAAGATTATGCGTACAAGATTTAAATATAATATAAATTACTAATGTACTCCAAAATATAACACATCGATAACAGTCAATGGCAGCTCAAAATTAATTTAATTGAATTTTAAAAGGTCAGAATATTTCAAAAGAATTGAATTACAAAGAAAAAACTTGGTGTACTTTATTTGGCCCATTGAGAAATGAAATATGCAATGAAAATTAGCTTAAATTTTAGCCAATAGATGGTGCTCTTCGTGTGATTTGGCACAATTTTTGTAAGCCAAAAAATCTGTGCCATAACATTTACCATACCATTGCAGAAAGTAGAAGAAGTTAAAGGTTATATATTAGTATAGCAGTCTACTTTAGTTGCAAGGACGTCATATTGTTGCAGCAGGTAGAGAAACCCAATACGTTGCAGTTGAACAAGCTATAGCACAGTTTGAACATGTGCTCCTTTACTTATAATTAATAATAATCATAAATTTTTTGTAATCCTTCTCAATGATTTTTATCTTTATAAAAATTATCTTGTTTGTAATTTTTTACTGGCTTACCAAGAAATGTTAACGAGACGCACTTGTATATTGATAGTTTTTAAAATTAATTATCTCAAATATTGAAATTGAGTTCATTTTTGTCTTTATAAACAATACTTTTACGTTTTATTTAAGAATATTTATTTAGAGCAGCGAAAGTGAATAAAATAAACGTTTGATATTACAATTTTGTTAAATTTTTGTTCATGGACTGTGTTCATCCTAATGATCTTTTTCGGATTTACATTGAATAGAATGAACTGAAGGAATATTTTCAAATATATCTGATTTAAAGATCTTATACTATGGAGTGGGATTACGTACAGTCATCGAATTTTCAAAAAACATTCCTTTTTTTAAGAATTGCTTAAAGATTTCAGAAAAATTATTTATTGCTTCAATGTATTGTTTCTAGACAATATTTATTTTAGACTTTTTCGAAAGTTTCTCAATACAATTAGTTTAACAATCGCATCAAAAAGACAAGCACGTAAAAAATGCCCATTCGTAGTGTAAAATATAAAATTAATGCTTCTCAAATACTCATTCATACTTAGCTTGTAAAATTTGTAAAGTTTTTTTCCTATTTAGTTTTGTTTAATTTTCAAAAACAATTTCTAAGCTGTATAATTAAAAAACACGCAGCTGAGAAAAATTATCTGTACCCCCTTCCCCTCACCGATGCCATCCTAAACGGAGACGAAAAAGTATTTTCCACCATAAATTTGCCGTTTAATTTAATTTTTGAAGATATCAGCATATCTACGACACACAATTGTTATCCTTATCACAATCGTTTTCAAACAAAATTTCCCTGAACTTCCATACTGCGGTGCAATAGAAATATCAACGTTACAGAACTAACAACGTAAATGACAAAAAATTCCCAATTGCGATTTTTATATGCTTGGAATTTGCGTATAAACTACTTATAGCAATTTTTTAAAAAAAAATATAAGTTTTTTTTTCTTTTTTAAATTCTTTAGCGTTCATAGCATTAGCAATAGAAAGAAAATAGTCGTCAAGCCACTTTACTCAAAATCTATCATAAAGCACTTATATTGTTTTTTCGATTGCTCGGCAGTATGATTTAACCTCCCCAATTTCTTTTTTCATAACACATGGATTGACGAGTTATAATAATATATTACACAAATATTCATTCGTTATCTTTTTATATTCTTAGAGCACTAAACCTTCTGTTCGCTGCCGCTCTACAGCCTTGATGATTGCTTCGCAATAATTGTTGTTTCCTAGTACAAAACAAATGAAATTATTCACTTTAATTATCTGTCCCATAAAGAATTCTGTTTTCTCACGCTTGTGCCCTGACTTCCTACTTCCAACACTAATTTCTTTAAATTATATGTTTATTTTGAGTCAAATTTTATTGGTAAATAAATAACATGAAAGATCTCATATGATCAGTGAACACGAATAATTATGCTCAGTAATTATTTCTTTTAAATGAAGCTCAAATTTAAACATATATTGTTATAACAAATTTAGTGAATTCACAATCGCAATTTAATGTAGTCTTTTATCAAACACGCTGATATAGGGATCCCCGGGACTGCAGAGGGCCCGACCATAATTATTTTTTTAGAAAGTGAATTGTAGAAAATTGCTTTATATCACTAAAACTATAGTTTCGCATAAAGGGTCTTCAAAAATTCTAAAAAATATGAAACTAAGGTTTTTTTTGTGCTTCAAAGAAGGTGCTCGCTGCACTGTAAAAAGTTCTGACTAAAATTAGGGTATAAAGTACATTTGGGTGCATCATCCATAAAATCCATTTCGCCGTAAAATTCATGATTTACCATAATATATTATACCGTAATTTTTACAGTAACATTTATTTAATTGAAGTAATTCAGTGATTTTACAGTAATTATTACTGTGAAAATTACGGTGCATCAGATTTTTTGTTTCGTAACATACTCCGATAAAAATGGATTTTGCGATAAAAAGTGCCAGCACTCTCAGTGCTGGTACTTTTTACCGTAATTAGTTCTGGAATTTTTTACAGCCTATAAAATTTATCCTGGGGTCCGTAAAACCTTTGTTCAATCTTGATTAAATACAATTTGTGCTTTAATCACATTACGCTTAAAACTGACAGTTCAGTTCTAAATCATTTAACGAATCTCTTAAACGATTATTAATAATTGCATATTAATGTAATTTAATTAAAAAAATAACAATTATAAAACGGTTAATTAGTTTAAACATCGATTCAAATAAGTTTACTCTCTTAAAATGAAAGAGTGATTTCCCCTATTCAAAAAAGAGTGAAATCAACTTGAGTGAAATGTACACCTATATTTGAGCGAAATTCTTGCTTCGCGTTCACTCGAACTTGAGTGGTATTTATTTAAGCAATACTTGAGTGGTTTTCNAGGCTTCTGGGGCGATATATTGTGATTACACACACACACACACACACACAGCCGCTTTTATTATTATGTATAGATTTAATTGTGCGAGCTATAAGCTGGAATTTCTATCCTTTTATTTTAAAAAGCAAACGATAATAAATCGAAATAAAATTTTTATGTGTTCTAAGATCTAAATTAGTTAGATTCTCGCTTCTATTTTAAGTTATTTAATTCTGATGAATGTGTCTATTGATGTTTTGAATGAAAAAGAATTAAAACAACATTTACTTAACTGCGGCATTTCTGAAGAAGACGCTGTTTTACTTTTTAGTAAGTAAATATACTCTGTTCTTATTATCTGTATATCTGCTCTATGCATTCTGTTCTTATTATCTGTATATCTGCTCTATGCATTTAGCTATTATTTTTAAAATATTATAACTTAGAATATGTTCTATACGCTTTCCATTTAAATTAGCAGTTTTTAGCGATTTTATATCAAATTCCAGTCATTATTTTTCCAAGAGAAATTCATTAAAATTGAAAGTAAAAAATGTGGATGATTATGGAAAATTTAAAAAATCTGATTCCACGCTAGAATCTTTGTCCAAGCATGTCATGTGGTGATATATTACGTCTGTAAAGAGTTTTAGAATTTTTTCAGATCTCATATCAAGGTTATATCCAGGTTTAAATTTTTCTGATGTATAAGTTTGTTTGTTTGTTTGTTTGTTTGTTTGTTTGTTTGTTTGTTTGTTTGTTTGTATGTATGTATGTATGTATGTATGTGTATGTTCATAGCATGTATGTATGTATACCCGTTCATAGCATGTATGTATGTATGTATGTGTATGTTCATAGCATGTATGTATGTATACCCGTTCATAGCATGTATGTATGTATGTATGTACGTATGTATGTATGTACGTACGTACGCACGCATGCATGCATGCATGCATGGATGGATGGATGGATGGATGGATGGATGGATGGATGTATCACACACAGAAAACACCCCATGCATGCTAGAATATCCAAAATGTTACAAAAGAAGTCGAAGAAGAGCAAATAAACTGATTTTCCTGAATTTTTTCTGTTTTTTCCAATTTTCCCAAAAAAAAGTGGAGTTATGTGTAAAAAAGTGGGGTTTATAAAAGTGGAGTTTGGAGTTATGTATGTATGCATGCATGTATGTATGTATGCATGTATGTATGTATGTATGCATGCATGTAACGTATGGAACGTACGTACAACATTACCCATTCCACATTGTCACAGATACCCGTTCATAGGGTGACCCACATTCACACAGCACACAACAGAGAACAATATATACAGAGAGGGAAATATCCGTGCCCTGAGCGCGATTCGATCCCGCTGCCACTGGCTTCACAGCCAGGTACGCTGACTGCGACGCCATTTTGCCGGTAAACTCCATTTATAGATTCCTTGTATTTTATATTATTTATTAAAAATAATTTTGTTCTTATATTCCAGCTCTCACATAGTAATGATATTCAGAACATGTTCCCTTCAGAATGCGTAGTAAGATTTCCTGGTGTAAGCATATTTAATAGAATTTCCTATTAATTATATAAAAGTGATGGGGCAAAACTGTAAATGTGCCGCTTCTCTAGGTTTTTAATAGTACAGTTATTTTGACTATACATAGAAATGAAATATTTCATGACTGAAAGATGACCACTACGATTAAATCATATGCTACATATGATTGAGACAACCGAGTCTACTTTTTTAAAATTTATTTCGATAACTGAAAAGGGTTTTAAATTCAAGGTGAATCAAGAATAAAATCTGATTGTTGATAAAAAATAACTTTAAAATTCGTAGCATGAGAAATGAATATTTGTCAAATCAGAGCGTACTCTTCTCATTAAATTGAAAATAAATTAAAATTTAGACGATTCCTTCTAAAATTATGAAAATTGTTTTTAATTTTTTTTTCGCACATGCCCTTCATAAAAGAACAACTTTAATTACTTATATTTTGCACAGTTTTAAATAATTTCTTTTTAAAGTCTTAAAAGTAAAATTTTTAAAACAATTTGTTTTAGAACAAAAGTTTTTTAAAATTCATTGAATATTTTTAAAGTTATAGCTAAAAAAGTAAGATTTTTTTAAATTTTTTACTGAGTCAAGTTTTTTGAAATGCGTGTATTTCAATGGCAGATTTTAATCTTTTCCCCCCTCTCAGTGTCGGGGAGGGGGGGATGGACTCAGTGAGTTAAACAGAAATAAATAATGGTGTGTTTTATATACTAAAGTGAAAGGCGTAAATAACGTGATGTATATAAAATGTATTTTTCTGACTTATTGTCTTGTTTGATTGTTGAATTTTAATAATGTTATAATTTTTTTTTATAATTTATTTTTTGAATAAAAGAGATGCTATAAAAGTCTTTCAAGTTTACAAAAATGGTTAAGATTTTGAAAGTATTTCGAGTTTTTAACTGAAACAGTGGAACACATTCGAGTTTTTAACTGAAACATTTTACCTGTGGGAAAAGGGGAAAAAAGCATTAATTTGTCAGTTTGTTAGAGAAAGAATGAACCAAAATTAGTAATTACGTTTTAAAAATTGTCTACATAAAGTATAAATGTTTTTTTCCAGGAAAATGTGAATTTTGATGAGGAGCTTAATAAAATTGACTGCCCAGCTCATCTGTGAAATGGAAAAGAAAACAGTGGATTTGGAGTTTTTTCTTTTATTGGATAAGATAATTGTAGATGTAGACACTTGCTCCATAAGAGCAATTGACTATTTGCTGAAGAGTCACTGTGTTTTCAATGTAATATACAGTAAATCTAGCTCTATATATGTTCTTCTCGTTTCTTCAGTTTATGCTCTATGAGCTGAAAAAGGTGCACTATAGAAAACTTAAATATTCTACTGTGAACACATAAAGAATTTATGTAAAAGAAAACATATACAGTGAAATATCTTTTTTTCTGTAATTTTGTTGTCTTATTCACAAATGCATTTTTTCATTTTATGTTAAAGATCTTAACCCTTTGCAGTTGTATCATAGCTTTCAGGCACCAATTCTTTTTGCAAGGATGTTGACTGTTCCACTTCGAGAAGATATTTTATAAAGTGGCAAAGAATTAAAAACCGAGACCTGCATAATTTTGCTGACAAGAAAGTTACATATTTTCAATAATTATCATTGATGACTTAATGTGATTTTTAGAGCTGTGTTACACATGCATATAACGTTATATAAAAGCAAGTTAAAAATTACCAAAGATGCTATTATGTTTTATTTTTTACAATTAAATTGCGTTCAGTTCATTTGTAAATTACAATTAAACAAATGAACGATTAAAACAGGGAAAACCTGACATTGTCAGGGAATTTTATTTTAGTTCCAAAAATCAGGGAATCACCAGGGCAAGTTGCAATTTTTTTTCTTCAAAATCCTGGCGAATTCATATTTTATACCTGGAAAATAACCACTCTTAAAATTTTCAGTAACAGTAATTAGTTATTGAGAATCGAGTTAAACTATTCTAAATCTATTGCAATTATTTGTTGCAAAAATTTTACATTTTAGTCAAACTGAAATGTTCCCATCCTCATTTAATGATATATTTTTTTACTAAATATAATATTTGCCATTACAAATAAAAGAAACAAGTTTTTCTGATGAAAAATTGAATGATATCGATAAAATATGGTATTGATTTTAGTTGTAATTTAACTGCAATTCCTGGAAAAGTCAGGGAATTTTGTTTCTGAAATTGAGTGGGTACCTTAGTTGAGAGTGATAACCAGTTCTTCAAATAGAAATATTTAATAATGTTTTAAATCTATGTCAGCCTAATCTGGTTCTCCTCTCAGACGGCCCTCTTTTAAAATTCTATTCTACATAATATATATAGAGTTATTTTGCTACTATTTCGTAATTTTATTATTATTTAATATCCTTTAAGGAATCATTCCTTTGTGTACCAATCGGGAGGAGGCAAGGCCGTAGCCAGGATTTTTTTTCGGGGGGGGGGGATATGGTAAGAAGCAAGGACGGTTTCAGACATGCAAAGTAGGGGGAAAACATTGTAACAAATATTGTTTATTCTGTTGTTTGCAAAAGTTAAAGTAGTAATTAAAAATATTACTTAATAATTATTTTTCAATTAATATTACATAATAATTATAATCAATTTGTAAACAAAGTTTACAAAGTCATGCGACGGGGATTTGAAGAAAATTTTTCGATTATTTTTTTAGGACAAACCGGAATATCCCGAAATGTGCTTAATGAAGTTAGTTAATAAAAGGTTTGATTTGACAGTTTTTGTTTTTCTTTTTACTGAGAAGCTCAAAGAAAGACTAAAAAGTTTGAATCCCAGAATTTCGTGGGGGGGGATTTGTCCCGACGGTCCCCCCCCCCCTGGCTACGGGCCTGGGAGGAGGGGACGCAGGGGATGACGAATTTTAACTTCACTCACTCATTGTTATCGTATTTTATTTATCCCATTTATCCCTAATAATATTATCATTATTATTATTTTTTTTTTGTATGTAGTTCTGATTTTATTTTCTATTTTATCACCGATATGTCTCTTTCGTTGCCTCATGACTCAAATTTTTTAAATTAAAAAGAGGCAGGTGACGAAAGGCAGGCATCTCAAACAATACCCCCCCCCCCNCCCCCCCGCATTAAAACATAAACTGGGAATTTTAAAACTCAACTATGTTTAAACATTAAAAATTCTTAAAAAAGTATTAATTTTAATTTCATAAGTGAATATTTTTTTTGCATTTCATATTAACTACTTTTTTAAAAAAGTAAATAAATAAATAATTGCGAAAAATGTTTAAGCGTGCAGTTTTTTGAATGATTTAAATGCAATAATTGCATTCAGCATGCAGAGCATTTATTGGGCATCTATTTTTTAAATATGTTAATTTCATGTCCACATATTAGAAAAGAAATAGAAAAAAGTGGTTAAGCGAAACATGCACCCTAATACACTTAATAATTAGACGAAAATAATAAACAAAACACCTTTTGGTAATAAACAAAATAAACTACTATTTTTTAAGCATTTTCATTTGTCCTTTTTTCTTTTTTAAGGCAAAAATGCAACCATTTAACTCTCCTATTATCCTTTAAGTATCAAGAGAAAAACCCACGATGACTAGGATCAGAGTTTTCTTGGAAAATAGAAAATTCCCTTTTGTCGTCTATTTTTAGTTTGGTTTTCCCCGATAAAGGGAAATATCAAAGGAGAATGTAATCAAGAGATTTACAAGACTTTCTAAAGAACTCGCACCGCCATCTACATTTCATTCCGTAAACTGTTTAGTTTTGAAAATTTATTGGACTGACACGTGTATCAATATCAAGTCATCCGAACATCCTGCGCTGTAGGTTACGTACGAATAAATTATAATGAGTTCTTTATCCATGATCTAAAAATGCATATGATTTTCAATCATAATACTGTTTATTTTCGGTTTCATAGTTTTCAATAATTTCCGAAATCGATATCGAATAATTAATTATTTGTTGCAATTTCTTTCTTCTTTTCGATCTAATCTAATCTTTCTCTAAAATGAACTTATTGAATATTATAATTTTTGGTTTTATTCTTGTATATATATATCCACATTATTTTGTTATTATTATTTAAATCCTTCCTTACCCAAGAGAAAAGTTTTATTCATTTTGATAAAGGTATTAAAGATATTTCAAACTATAGATATTTTTAAAAAAAATTAAAGCACTATATTAGAATCGCACGGAAAAATACTTTTAAATGTAGCTACTCAAATCAGTTTTCCTATAAATTAGCGTTTCTAATAAATCGGAAAATAAATTTCAAAAAAAAAATATGTCTTAATTAATCAATGTACAATTTCGACAGTATGAAACAAAAATAATTTCATGCTGAAATATAAATTGAAAGAAAAAAAATTTTCTGTGAGAGTAAATCGTGAAAAAAAAATTACTATTTCAAAATTTGCACTGTTTTTTGAACTACACTAAATAACTGCTAAATGCAATCATTAAAAACAATATTATTTTAATTTTGTTTCCCTGAAATAGTTGAGTTTGAATGGTAAAAAAAAAAAAAAAAAAAAANTGGTAAAAAAGAAAAAAAAATTTAAAAATCTATAAATACTTTTTGAGATATCTCTTATAAATGAAAGTGATAATCAATTACATTATTTACCATATCCATTAAAAATTTTAGTTTTTTTTTAAAAATTAATTAAAAATAGCTTTTTGTTGTTTAAAAAATTAATTTTAAAAAGTTCTAAAATTTTGATAAATTTATATGGAGATACGTGCCTTCCTCTTCCCTCGTCCTTAAGCTTATGAGTATAAGACATTCCAACTTTGAATGAACTTTTATTTGTAGAAGATGAAGATAAGAGAATTAATGAAAAAATTTATTTAAATATTTACATTATATGTAAATTATTATTGTTATTTACCTATTCAACGTAGACAATTGTACACTTTTTGCTTATCTCCGTAAATTGTTTTAAAAAGGAATAATGAAATACAGGGTTAGCTATGATTCACACATTTTCAAAGGCTTATGTTATTGGTATAGGGCAGGGGTGGCGAACCTTTATACACCAACGTGCCATTTTTTATAAAAAATTGTATAATGAAATCACAAACGTGCCGTCAAATAGTTTTGACTTCATGATTATTGCGAAAATAATAATACTAAATACTATCAACTCAAAACTCTTTATTTACATTGAAAAGAAAATACATTTTGCAATGTCTCAGTTATACGCGTAATTCAACTTAAAGTAGCATCAGTGGGACTTCTGTTATTACAGATTAAATGACAAATAACTTATATTAGGTTGTAAGATATTAGTTTAAGCAGGACTGTTGATTTTTTTGCTAGTTATTTATTGTTAGCTTGTTTTTTATGGTTATTAATTGTTCTTTTAGCATTAATTGTTAAATTTTTTATTAATAATTGTTTATTATTTTGTTTGTTTTTTGTGAATTTTAATTTAATTGTCACATAAGCTTCATAGTGTAATAACATTTGTGTAATAACAATTCATAGTGCAATAACAATTGTGATCGGTGGTGTGCCCAGAATATTCTTTCGCGTGCCATAAATGGCACGCGCGCCATTGGTTCACCATCCCTGGTATAGGGGGTACATAAACTTGTTAAAGAAAACTTTTCGTGTACCCCCAATGTCAAGTTATGGGTGATCAAGGGGTGCGCACATTGAACATTTGTAATATTAACCAGACATTGGATGAGTATGTGCATGTTTTCATACATCGTACATCTTTGTACAGTGCGCAAAATAAAACCCTGAATAACTTTTAATCTAGTGGCCGGATACTCATGTTCTAGGATCAAATCTCAACGATACAAGGGGATGACCTTAAATATGCTAATTAATTAGTGCAGACGATATTTTAAGTTACGAAATCAGACACAAAAACGCACTTTGAGAAGATGGGTGTGCTTGATGCTTCATTTTATATTACAACCGACATAGAACAGCTGACCCATATTTGATTCTCGGCAACCAATGCTTAACTCCGTAGTTAATTTTGTATCGCTAACTTACTCTTTGTATTAGTTAAATTTTAATCCAAAACATTGACATTTGTCATAAGTTTGTTTTCTTCTTTAATGTATTCTTATTACATTAGACATATAGAAAATCATTAACTTTTTCGAAAATTCTTTTAAATTAAAAATAGTTTTCGGTGTTTTATTTTAAACTATTAAGTACGTTAATTTTCCTACATTCACAAGAAAATATTACTCTATGATGATTTAAATTATGAATATTTACCTTAAATTAGTACTATTGTTTGAATTAATATTACAAGAATGTTAGCACCATAAGTATATTTTTTATTAGACTCTTATATTAAATGCGAACGTTTCAGTTACTAACAGTTACATTTAATAAGCGGCAAAAACTGTATCGTCCATTTTTTAATCAAAGTTTATCGTACGTGCGAATGGCAAACACAATTGTTTACTATTTTTTTTTAAATTTTTTTTTAATGTTGGTATGGTAAATAAGCAAAACTATTAAGCTTACTTTAAAAATAAGCAGAACTAATTAAGCTTACTAAATTCTAAGTCAAATTCCGTATCAGTTTTGAGGGTTTTGCAAAGTGAACTCAGTTTTCAGTATGAACTCTACAATGAATTCAGTTCTGTTGAGAAAATACGATTGTCAAAAATATTTCTTTTTCGTCAAAACAATACATTCAAGTTTCTTCTTTCTTTAAATCTCTGTGTTGATTTACTTCGCTCCAAATGTTGAGCCATATCATCGTTTAAATTTTCTACAGCCTTAATATCATACCAAGTCAAACCATATTATTGAGCTTTTTAAATTTTATACACGATATCAACTTGAACAGCACACAGTAAAAATTTTAGAATATCTCATCATCAAAAACGGCGGTAACTACTTTACACTAAACGAGTATTATGAAAAACTCTTGGATCTAGGCGTTTTACTATACCTAGAATCATGTTCTTTTACACAACTTGGTGTAATGTTTGTTATTTTTACCCATTGGCAAAATGGGTGTTGTTTTGGGCTGATGGCGTGCACTCCTTATTTGGACGTCATCACACTTTTTAACTGTATTCAAGAGTAATAGTACACAGTGTGCATATGCCGCCAAGGATGCGTTGCTATGGCAACTTCTGCTGTTTGATACTTTTTTTAGAATTCTTTTTTTCACTTTTAATTTTGTTATGCATTAAGTTGGTGAGTTTATTTTTGAGATATGGGACCAGAGAGATATCATAAATACTTCTTGAGTTGTGAATGAAGGAGAGTTTCATCATTTGAACTATATTTTTGATGTTATTGCCAATGGCGGCGATCACATTTTTTTTCATTTTGAAATGTAATTATCGAAATAAATAGTTCAAATCGTACGTGTAACAATTCTCTGTACTTATAGGCATAAAAATAATAATTTATACTGAATGTTGGTAAAAGAGTAGCTGGAAACACTGCTATAATAATTTTTTAAATTTATTATTATTATTATTTTATTATTTTTTTTTTGTTATTCAATAACAGAAAAATTAGTAATTACAGTGAAATATGATAGACATAAGAGTCAATAAAGTTATTTTTATGATACAATATAAAGTAAGAATATTTATTTAAGTATAAATCTGTAGGCGTATATATATTGTAAGAATGAAGAATGGCAACAGCTGTTATGTTTTTATTTTCAGTTTCGTTTTGTGAGGTAAACATTTGTAGAACGTCGATATGAAATGCACGTGAATGTAGTAAGTTACGAGTGCACTTATATTATCAATAAATATTGTTTTTCTTTTCTATAAAGACTTTATTATTGTTAAATTAACAACATACGAAGCCAAAAAAATTAGAATTGAGATTCGATTGAAACATTTTACATCGTCAAAAAGTTTACTGTGAGTACAGAATGACTATTTTCGTTAATGCAAGAAAATGCGATGTAAAAATATTAGCTGAAGAACTGGGTGACGATATTAATGATACACTTAAAATTAGCGATTTAAAGAGGATAAATTTGGCGAGCAAAGAATATGATGAAGATAGTGTCAAAGAATGGCTGAAAACTATAATAAATGAAAGAAAGAAAAGGGAAAAAGAACGTAGATGTCAGCAAGAAATTGAAGAACGTAAACGCCAAGAAGAAACTGAAGAAAGCAAATGACAAGACGAGGTAAGAAAAATTGAAATGGAACTTGAATTACAAAAATTACGTATTGAATCAGAGAATAGGTCTACTAATTCCGTCGCCAATCAAAATATTAATAGTGCACCGATGAAATTAAAATTAGAACTTCATCATTTGATTCAAAAATTTAACCCTGATGAAAATGATATCTGTTTATATTTGATTATGTTTGAACGTTTGGTTAAACAGGCAGATATAATCGAAAATTCGTGGGTCACTCACTTTCTTGGCTTACTTCCTTAGGACGTAGCTCCAATTAATCTCCAGAGAAACAGAAGAAATTGCGAACTATTATAAAAAAGTAAAGCATATTTTATTAAAGCGGTTTAAATTAACGCCTGAAAAATTTCACCGAAAGTTTTTCAAGCATAACAAAAATATAGGAAGTGCATGGAAAACTTTTTCCTACGAATTACGGTGGAAACGGCTGTAAATAACCTTCCACGGTTAGCCAGACTGCAAAGAGACTCTAACCCACTGTGCAAGCCAGCTGTGGAATTGGTATCGATCCAGCCTTCGCTGGGATTCGAACCCGGTTAACCTCATTAGAAGTCGAACACTCTATCCTATGTTTTAGAGAAAAAATCCCCCTTGCAATTATATTCTTTTATATATGAAATGATTAACCCTTATACTATCAATTGCAGAAATATAGTTCGTTTCATTTGTAAAAATGTACGCTAAACAGTAATTTGGAAGCCTTTTTCAAAGCACATTACCTCAACTTTCTTCACTAAATCAGTCTATGGACAAATTCTGATTTCAATATTAAAAAGTAAAGTAAATCATTCCAGCAACAGCTCATTTTCGGCCAGAAAGGTCATGGAGGTTAAGACTTAATAGTAACGTGGCCAACGGCATAATTGTGGCAATGTGGTCAGCACTGCGCACCAACTGTCTTTACTTCCTTGACATGCTGGTTATGCCAAGGAATCTGAAGCCGGGTGTTATTCAAGCCACAGCAAGAAATCAAATCCCAGTTCTTCACAATAACAGTTAAGTGTTTTAAACACTGAAACCTCGTAGATTACTTCCTAAAAAATATAAAACAAACAAGTTCTAGGGTGACCCGGGGTAATTCACGATCACTCTGTTTCTGGGGTAAATAATGATCACCTAAGTTTTATTTCAAAAAAATTATTTTTTTTTAAATTTGAGACATGGACAAGAATGCTTGTACACTTTACTAAAGTATAATTACATTTACTTAATAATAGTTTTTTGTTTAATCGAACAAAATAAGTATCTTTTAAACTGCTCTCTGTATTTTCCATTTCAAAGATGGGTTTCAAAATGTGCACATTTCTGCAAAGATCCCCCTCCTTCTCTTAATAATAAATATTTTGAGTTACTTTCTTTTTCTTTGATATAAAAATAGTGTAAGCTTTTGTTTAATTGTTTCACATCTACTGTANCCTTAGGGCGCTTTTTCATTACACGACACGATACCGACAAAATCGGACGACAAATGTGTGAACGACAATGTCGTTGCCGGATCGTTCAAGCAATTGTTTTTTCACTTGTCCGATATCGTTCGTCCGAGAAGTAGAAATTCTTGTTCATTCAGTGTTTTGAGCTTGAGTGAGCAGTTGTTTGTTGGTGTTCTGCTGCGATTTTTTTTTTCTGCAAACCTTAAATATGCCCGATGATAATCGTCGCCTCCAACTTCTGTACTTACTTTATTTAAGAAGAAAGAAGCAAGCAGTGCAGAAACGTTTTTGGGTGCACGAAATAAATGAAGCAAGATGTTGAAGGAGATTTTTATGTGCTTTTCCATAAGCTACAAAAAGAGCCAAATAAATTTCATTAGCTTCTTTAGCTAAGCATTAAACATTCTTTAGCTTCTACGAGCTCACAGAGCAAAATGACATCAAATTTTACCTTTGACATGATCAAATAAACGACTAAAATTGATTAAGAGAATAAAATAATGATATCAAAAGAGGAGATAGAACAGGAAAGATACACAACAGCAAATAAAATCAGCACGATGGGAGGAGAAACGTGCATGCTTAACCGACATTTGATTCCGATAAACGATATTGCCTTGTCGGATACGACATAATCGTTATCGTATCGGTGAGTGAAAATGCGCTCAGTTTCTGATCATGTATTTTACTTGACCCAATGTCGTTCGCCAACAATCGGATCCGTTTTGTCGTTATCGTGTCGTGCAATGAAAAAGCGCTCTATTAGAGCGCTTTTTGTCCGATAAGACTTTATGTCCGATAATTAAATTTGCAGTCCTTGTGGTACATCTAGTCTATACTCATGAATTTGTTTTTGGTGTATATATACACAAGCAGAAAATGAATAAAATATGCCGAATAGTGGTTTGCGTTGGAATGAGATGAAAAATGTTTATTAGGGGAAAAATTTTTGTAAAATAATTTAGTTATTTTATTTTCATTTGAAAAGCGTATTATAAAATAATGCAATATTTTATAAGTGCTTGTTCCTTTCATAATTTGTCCAACATGTTGTTATTATACATCTATTTTCTTTTAAAAATGTTATTTCTATTTCATTGGCCTTTAACTTTGAAATCCCTGGTTACAAAAAGTACTAATTCGCCGAACCCATTTGCCACTTCCACTGAACCCTAGGGTTCCGGGTAAGACCATTTGGGAATCACTGTTCTATAATATACCTTTTCTACCAATAACACAGTTTTCATATTTAGATATTTTCAAAATAGTATTTCTCTTACGAGTTAAAATGATTCCTTTTGAAACAACGCTATATTAATGCGTTTTATTTATTAAACAATATTAAAACGAGCTGCATTCGTTCTGGATTTCACCGAAATGAATTCTGAGAAGAGGTAATTGAAATATTGATTTACCGGGCAAACATATTTAATTCAAAAATTTCCTTTCACTTCGGAGAATTCCCTTGTATTTCCTTCATGATTTCTGACTTTGAAACACATTTTCACTTTTGCATCATTTATATTCCATGCCTTTTGTTGAAGAACAAGGTCTCTCCAGTTCTAAATTCGAATAAAATTAGAGAATTAAATCTACTGGCGCTTGTGATATTTCCGTAGAATTCGAAATGTTGAAAGGAAAGCGAGCGTGTAATGATTAATGCTCATTTTAGTTGAATAATACGAGATAATTTCAAGTGTCGTAAGGCTCAAATTTTAAGCACTTATGTAATTTATTTACGGACTTAAATATCTCAAGTATATTTACGAATACTTGATTCCGAGAATTTTGATAAATTCGATTAAATACGGTCATGGGTTCGATAGATTGCAGTGACAGTGTGTTTCATTTTAAAATGCAATGCAATTCAAAAAACAATGCAATCGAGTGTGAAATTCAGATGAAATCGTGATATTTAATAAAATGTTTTTTTATGTAGAAAAATGTAATAACATTTTGGAAATATAAATAATTTTTAACTTTTTTTCGAACAATGGTAGTTAGACCATGAGCCGAAGCCACATTTCGAATTGCGATGGGACGGGATATGTTAATTCGTGATTGAATTTACATTAATTCTTTTTTCTTATCTTAAAAAATTTAAATTTAAAGCACTTATGTAATTTATTTACAGACTTAAATATCTCAAGTATATTTGCGAATATTTAATTCCGAGAATTTTAATAAATTCGATTAAATACGGTAATGGGTTCCATAGATTGCAGCGCAAGTATGTTTCATTTTAAAATGCGATGCAATACAAATAACAATGCAATTGAATGTGAAATTCGGATGAAATCGTGATATTTAATAGCTTGTTTTTTTTTCCTCTTGTGTGTGTAGAAAAATGTAATAGAAGTTTCTAAATTTTTAACTTTTTTTCGAACAATCGTTGTTAAACCATGAGCCGAAGCCACATTTCGGATTACGATGGGAAAGGATATATTAATTCGTGATTGAATTTAATTCATTTTTTTTCTCCTAAAAATGTAAAATTTTTTAACGCAGCTTTTATTAGCGTTTCGTTTAACGCTTTGTTTAATGTTTTGTTTTAAGCTTTTATTAACGTAACGTTGATGTAACCATTTCAGTATTTGGTAAGAATTCTTGCTGCCGGGATTAAGGCTTTGATTTGAAAAATGTTAGGTTGCAAACTAAGTTCAAACTGTATTTTTTAACTTTTTAACATTTTAAATTGTGGGAACGTCTTATTTTCTCTACCAGTTTCCATGTCGGTTGGCGCTAAATTTTGTATAGAAGTCGATTGAATCGTTTGTCATTAAACTCATTTGAATTCCGAAAAAGAGGAGCGTTTTTTATGTCAAAATTTCAATTTTTAAACTTGGTATACCAATTATGAATGGTCCTTTCAGCTATGGCCTCATCTTCATGAACAGTACAAATGTTACGAACAGCTTTTTGCTGCCTTAAAGCCTTGATTAAAAGCACACGAAAGAGGTGTCAAAATGCTCTTTTTCTTAAAACTTGACATTCCATTTTAATGATCTAAAAATAAACAAATTAACATATTAACCAGAGCAAAATAAATAAATAAAAAACGTAAATTCCAGTAGAAAAAAAACATCCTCTTTGGAATGCCCTTAAAAATTATGACAAAAATTGTATGTTAAATTAAAAAATAAAAATGTCAGGAACTTAGTTGCCAACTCAATTATATACATGTTTTGATGCGTTACTGTAGCTTCACCTCCAGCTCATAATGCAATACAAAAACAAAAAATCTGTTGCTCCAGTATAGCATCAAAACTTGTATATTTTAATTATTTATATATGAAATGTGCGGCCATTATTTTTCTGTAATAAATTCTAAAATATTATGTGAATTACATACTCATTTAATATGTTTCACAATAACTTCCACCTCCCGTAAAATGTACTTTTATGCGAAAGTTTCAGAAGCAACTTTTCTTGTTCGAGAATACTATTTAATTCCGACTTTGGGATTATCTTAATGACTTTGATATCCTCAAACACAGTCCCTTTAAAATATTTAAGTTTTTTTGGAGGAATCTTTCAGCATTCTTTTCGAACACAATCCAAGCAAATTTTTTGTTTCTGATGTTGAAACATTTGCCAAAGGCACAAGAACGAAGACGAAGAAATATTATGATCTTTTGAGTTGAGGAGCTGTTCTGAAAGAGTTCTGAAATGTTTACAACAGAGAACAAATGAGCGTTACTGCAGATGGTGGAACATATTAAATGGGTAAGTGAATGTGAGTATGAAATGACGGTTTAATGAAAGTTGTAAAAATTTTATTCAGAAATTTTGTAATTTAGTTACAAAAGATGCCTACGGTGGCGTTGCAAGCCATCAATGACCAGAGTGATCAGTGTTGAAATGCGAAGTGAAGTTTTCATATCGGATTACGAAATTTAAACCATATATTCAATTGAACTACTTTCTGGTACTGAAATATCACAGGTTAGGTTAGAGTTCTACGGCATTTGTATTCTTTTATATATTCCTGTACAGACTATAGCACCATCTGTTGGCAACTTTTGTGACTAAATTAATAATTAGTACTAAATTTTGTGACTATATCTGTTTAAATTTTTTACAGCTTTTGAAATAAACTAACGTTTACTTCATTCGTCTGTCATCCTTTGTTTCTGAGATTTTTAATTTTAAAATCATTCAGTTCTCCACTGGACACCCTTTAATTTGAAACCTTTACTAAGCAACTAAGGTTTTTATTTGCATGATAGGAATTAGGTGATTAATCCACCAATTAAAAATGAAACATTTTTCTTAACAGTTTCACATTAAAGTAAAAGCGAAAGTAATAAAGCCTGAGGAATTTATTAGATGGGGAAAACATGACGCTTTCTGCAGATATGTGAATTGCCCTTCAGAGAATCAGATGGGTTATCCACTCAGGAAGTAAAATAAATATTTGTTACAGTAAATGCTTCAGCTGCTATTGCAGAAATGCAACTAAATCGTTTATTTCCTCAAATATCCCAAGATAAGGAAACAAAAGTAATGGAACCAATTTTTTTTTTAGTTGTACTTTGATTTTATCTGTGTAACATAGTAAATGTAATCATGTTAAATCATGGTTTTTCTGATTTTGTTTCGTGAATGACTGCGTCATGTTATGCATTTGTTAAACTTCGCCATTAAAAATATTTATTTATTTATTTTATTTTTTAAAAAAGGTGTTTAGTATTTGTGGTCTTTGATTTTAAATCAGATCAGACTTTTCCGACTTGAAAGACTTTGTCCTTGGAATTTAAATTTTTTGATGTGTTTTTGGTGTTTTGATATTTACCGTACAAAAATAAACCAATTTTCTCTCATTTGAATTATACTGTGAAGTCCCTCTACTACAAAATTTTACGGCGAGTTCTTCCATATGGCGAAATTTTTTATCAGAACATTAAATAGAATTCAAACTGTTATTAAAACAAATTGGCCCAATAAGGAATTTTCCAAACAATCATCTTTTTTTTTCTTCCTCTTTTAGAAAAAAATAATTGCAGTTGAGAGTCGAAATTTCTGTGCAATGAATTAGTTCTCAGATGTGTTTGGTTCTATAAATCAGTGATTCCCAAATGGTACCCCACGGAACCCTGCTGTTCCGCGAAAGGGAAAAAAGGGTTCTGAGAGTTAAGACATTTTTATTATCTCACAAGAATAATTTTTGAAATTTTATTTACATTTAGATGTAATTCATAATCCATTATTTATTTAATATTTCGATTTTCCTTATGAAATTATTGAAAGTAAAATGTCAATAAAAAAGAAATAGCAATTTTTTTTCTTAAAAAATATATTTTTTCTAGGAACAGTTTCTTAAATAAATTATGAAAAAAATCTGCATCGATAAAAATTTTTTTTTAAATTTCCCATCGCACTTCTCAAATCAAAATAAAATAACTAATGAAATGTGTCTCCTATAATAAATAATGAAACGTGAAATTAAATAATGAAATGCGCTTCCAGGGAGCCATTTTTAACGTTTATAACAGTTCTTTTAGCTTTCAATTCAACAACCATAAAATGTGACTTATTTGAGTCATTTTCGATTATACATGTACCCCAAAATAAATTTAAAACTAAAGTAGTGTGGCGTAACTACCACTACGAATATTAAGCATCAATTCACTGATATATAAGACATGCCAACCTTCATCTATCAAAAGGTACCTCGTGATTGAATCATGTTAGCATGTCTTATATACCAGTTTATATAAGACATGCTAACTTGATTCAATCACGTGGTACCTTTTGATAGATGAAGGTTGGCATGGTCGATAACTCCACCCCCACAGTAGATACAGTTCAGTGGTGTGAATTCAATAAAACCTAATTCAAGATTGTTAATGTTTTCAAATATTTTCTCGTTTCAAATATTTTCAGAATAAAGTAGTATTTTATTGGTTAATACAATCAGAGTTTTTTAAAGACTTTATTTACATTGTCTTTATGTAATTTATTATTTATGAAGTCGGGGTTCCACAGAAGAAAGTTCAATCAATTAGGGTTCCATAGCTGAAAGAAACTGGGAACCGTTGCTGTCGCATTATTCCTTCCAGCGATAATGCATAACAACGATAATGCATAAGAGTTTCATTTAAACGAAAATGATTATCTCCAAATACTCCTTTAGTGGAACTCATATGCATTACTCCCATATGCAAACGAAAATGACTCTTTCCAAATACTCCTTTAGTGGAACTCATATGCATTACTCCTTATGCAAACGAAAATGACTCTTTCCAAATACTCCTTTAGTGGAACTCATATGCATTACTCCATATGAAAACGAAAATGACTCTTTCCAAATACTCCTTTAGTGGAACTCATATGCATTACTCCATTTTTAACAAACAGTTATAATTATATATTTTTGAACTTACCATATCGATTAAAAATTTCTTAGCATTTATTTAAACTACAGCATAACTCTCGAACTTTCCTACTATGAAATTTTTTCTAAAGCGAATTTTTCAACTGAAGCTTTTCATTACAGAGAAATTTCATTGTACTTTTTAAAAAGTTTAGACATTTTTAGAGATCTCAAACTGTTTTTCTCTTCGTACCTTGTACAAGTCCTGAAGTTTGTTTTTAGAATATAATGAACAAATGCTTCCTTTGAAGAAAATGATCTCTAAAAACTGAAGCGAAAAGATGTTCTTGGTGATGCAAAAATTCAATTTGCTTAAAAAATTTTAAATGTGGGAAATGTCGGCAAGTTTTGAGCTCTCGAAAATATGCGCTCATTTTCAAGACTCACCCGACGTGAATGATAAAAACAAAACTTATTCGAAAAAGAAAAAAAAACGTAGCGTTGCTAACAAAGAATATTATTTTGGAACGTTCGAAGTTGTCGGCATTTTCCTCTTTAATAATTTTTAAAGTAAATGAAGTTGTTACATTATTAAGTAAATGGCTTTATTATTTATTTATTCTTATATCGATAACTACAAAATGATTGTGAAGAATAATGAGAAATTTTGTCAAAATTTAGGGGTAAACAGAAGATCAAAGAGGAATCTATAATATCCCCCTAAGGATGTGAAGCTATGCGCTTATATAGATTATCAAAGAGAAATGATGGAAATATTAAAAGATTTAACGTTAGATAGGAAAATAAAAAAATGCAATTAGAATCATGTCACAGTATTTAACTAGAACAAAACTTAATCAATTGAAATTTTTTTATTTGTATTTTCATAATGAAAAATGGCCTTGAAATGTCCCTTAGGTGATAAATACTGTTAAAATTCTCAGAATCAGCAAAACAAGAAAAAAAAAGTTTCTTAATAAGTTCAATTTTAAACATTTTTTTAAAATACACTTTCGGGATTATTTCAAATATTAATTTGTCCTATGACCTATATTAGAAGTGTGAAAAGATAACTTTCTGGAAAAAAATTGACATAAAAGGGCACAAATATTTTAGAGTAAAAATTCTGATTAAATTACCTGAAAACCAAAATTAGTATGTTAATAACATTTTTGGTAAAAAAATAAAGAAAAAAAATAATAATTTTGGCAATAAAACCAAAACATATTTATGGTAACGGTATACTGGAAATTCTAATATTCTGGAAAAAGACAAGCATTTATTAAAATTGCACTAGTATTTTCGATTGCCTTTTTTAAATAAAATTAAAAATAACTTGATTCGTTAATAAAGAAATGTGTTTCTCTGCATAGAGATAAAAAATTTGGTAAAATTACCGTGCTGTATTGTTAATGAAATTTCTGGCAAACAAAAGCATAAATTGGGTTATTAAACTCAAAATTTTAACTATTCATTTGGTAATTTTAAAATTTATGTGGTAACTGTTTACCGGAAATTCTGGTTTATAAATTATAGTTCTGATTATCACACATTTAGTAAAAAATTCAAAACTGAGAAGCAAATTTAATCGTATAAATGTTTTTAATGCCATACTTTAATGTATCCTGATAAAATTACCACACATATTACAGAACCACATCTTGTTGCTATGTTTGCCAAAAGCATTACCAAAGCGCTTCGGCAAGAATTACCGAGCATTTTGGTACTCCCATAGAGCCAGAAACACGGTAAAATTTACCATATTTTAGTAGTCTTGACCATTCTTTTTCCCTCAGTGTGGTATATCCATTATCTAGCAGTTCTTTTTAACTTACACTTCAATATATATATATATATATACAGGATTATTCATAATTCCCTCCGGAGTTTCGAAGCGCTATAGTAAAAAAACGAAGACGAATATGGCAAAAAGAACATATGAATTATTCCGAAAGTATTCAAGTTTTAATTTAAGCAGTTGCCAGTAGATGGCAGTAACATGTACCACTGAAGCCAGTTGTTGTAAAGAAAAGTGGCGTTTACAGGCGGAGGGGATTATGAATAACCCTGTATATATATATTATTTTATTTGTTTTAGTTTCAGCTTAACCCTCTCCCCTAAAAATCAAAACTAAATTAGATATTGCTTCAGAAGTGCGAAATCAACTATTGGACATAAAGTCTAATTTAAGATTATTTATGATAAAATGATAAAAAAAATTTCATTTCTCTGATTAAATAGTTGCAAAATAGCCTCTTATTGGTTGATACGCTCAGAATTTTTTTTTTATATACATTATTTATAATGTCGGTGTTACGCCGAAAGAAATTCGATCTGCTTTACTGTGTTATTTTGAGCATAAAAACATCGCACAACTCAATTATTAATTAATTTCGTGGAAAAATATTTACAAAAAATAATAAAATAAAATGAAAGTGCTTGCCTTCCTAAATAAAATAAGAATAAAACAACAACAAAAAAAGAAGAAAAAAAACGCATCAGTAGTTTCCTTTTACTACGCATGATGATTTTCGAATATATTTTGAAGCAAACAATGTATCTTACGTGTCACATGACTATTGTTAATCTCTGCATTATGAGTTTGGATTAGTGAAGTGTTGTGAATGTGTAATGTTTCGCTCTAAAGTTAACCTGTTATTAAAAGTTTGTTTTGTAGACTGTGTCATGTTCTCTGCTTCAGTCGATTGTCAGAGTATTGACCTATAAAAGTCGTCGTTGATTCTTTTTGTACAAGATATAGTCAGTTGTAGGAGATAATTATTACAAAGGGATAATTAATAATTTATAAATTAGTATTTAATTATTAATATTAAATTATTTGTATTGTTTATGACAATTGTAGAGATAGTTATGATCTGTCTCATTATTTACGGTATGTTTTGATATTACTTTGACGACTTATTAGTTAAAATATGTTTAAAAACCAGAAAACTCAAATCGATAAATTGTTATTTCAGTTTGTTTTTCAATTATTTATTATTTTAATTTTTTCCCGCTTTTAAATTAAATTAAATTAAATTATTAAACGTAATCTGAAAGAAAAGAAAATTAAATAGAAAATGAATAAAAAATGAAAATTTAAATCGAAATGCCGAAATGGAAATTCAAATTTTCTGAAGTTGAATTTACTCTTTTAATATCCACGTGGAAGTAAATATACTTTAACTGATAAAATCAAAACTTAAAGAAAGTACTTATTATCTTAATATTTTTACAACTAAGATATATTTGGTTTTTAGAAACCAAAAATGAAAACTCATATAGATAAATTATTCCAGTTTATTTTTTATTTGTTTATTTTTTTAATTTCTCCTTGCCTTTAATATAAATTAAATTATGCCACGCAGCTTGAAAGAGATTAAAAAATAATAAGAATTAAAATCAATAAAAATAATCAGTAAGAATGAAATAAGAATAAATAGAAATTAAAAACTTTATATGCCCAGAAAAAAAATAAAAATTCAAATCTAAAAGCCAAAATGGAAATTCAAATCGAAAATTTCAAAAGTTAAATGTACTTTTCTAATATTTACACGGAAGTAAATGTATGCAACTGATTAAATTCAAACTGAAAGAAAATATTTTATATCTTTATGTTCTTTAAACATTTCTTTAATCATACGCGGAATTTCAAATTATTTCATCTAATTGTTTTTGAATTATATGAGGAAAAAGCGCGATCGACAGAAAATTTCCGAAAATGGCGGAGACAGTAATTTATTTTTAAACGGCAGATATTCTCCTAAAATCAAGAATATTAACTGGACGTAAAAATTAGAATTTTCTTTTTAGAAAAATGTGTTAAAAGTNTTATATCTTTATGTTCTTTAAACATTTCTTTAATCATACGCGGAATTTCAAATTATTTCATCTAATTGTTTTTGAATTATATGAGGAAAAAGCGCGATCGACAGAAAATTTCCGAAAATGGCGGAGACAGTAATTTATTTTTAAACGACAGATATTCTCCTAAAATCAAGAATATTAACTGGACGTAAAAATTAGAATTTTCTTCTTAGAAAAATGTGTTAAAAGTGAAATCTAGAAAAGAAAAAGAAAAAAAAACAGAAAGGAAAATAAGTACAAATACTTGTTAAAAATTGATAAATTTTAAAATAAGTTTACTATGTATACTTATATATTTTGTTATATATTTTGCTCGTGTTGCATACTATAGAAATGCACTAAAAGTTTAGTAAAACTTCAATTATTTTAATATTTATTGTTTTTGACGCTTCCCACTGTCAGTCACTGCATGGAGAAAATAAAATTGTTGTAAAATTAACGTTATATGTATGGTAACGATATTTCTGGTTAAAGAAAAACATAATTCTGATTTATAAAACCGTATTATCCACATTATTTTTCTATTCATATTGTAACGGTTTACCGGAAATTCCGTTTTTCAATACTTTAGTTCTTACTACTACACATTTGGCAAAAAACTCAAAATTGAAAGTAAATTCAAGTGAATAGATTTTATGCTATGCTCTAAGCCTCATAACAATAAATTTACCAACGTTTACCTTATTTTCCGAATTTTATAACACATTATAAAACCATATTTTATTGTTAATTTTAATAACAATGTAAAAATTACTGAGCTTTTGTTGTAACCATAGAGCTAGAAACACGGTAAATTTTACCATATTCTGGTAGTTTTGCCCACATTTGTTTTCCTCAGAGTAGTTTTCAAGGTAAAACTAATCACAGTTTCTCATAGACAATCGCTTTGTGAATGTAGAAAAACGAAAAAAATTGATTTTAAATATTACTTTACATGTCTTTCAAAAATTAAATACGAAATTCCATTAGATATGATAAATCAAAACACTCGGGAAGCGAATTTACAGGAAACGCATTATTTCCGGTTTGATATTTCTAAAAGTTCGAAAAGACTAAATAATATTTCTTCCCCACAGCAAGCAATTCGGCGTTCGCTATTCGTTCTGGACCAAGTGAGTAAGCAGGATACATGAGTAAGCAGGGACCACGGAACCGAGGAGGCGGGGACAGGGGTGTCTTAAGCCTCTTCACAATTTATAAATATAGAGGCACAGCCCCTTTTAATATTAAATTTTCTTACTTAATATTTATGGAATTATATTTACTACAAAAAAAATTCATAATTTTCTTTGTCTGAGTTCTAAAAAAGAAAAAGAAAGAAAAACATTTGTATTTCAAGCGAGCTTTAGCATTTCCATGGTAACATCCCCTACTCATCCCCCCACAGAGGAAATATACGTCCCTATTGCTGACCGATGGGAAAATTCTTGGTTTCAACTGTCACAGCAAGCAGAAATTTAAAAAAAAAGGAAGAAAAAAACATTAAATGAGAGATAAATGATTTGCAGATAAATAATTTCTTTTATTAATTTTAAAACAATTCGAATCATGAAGTTGAAATTGTATGTTGGAATTCTTGTTAATTAAGACCCGGTAAATACAAATATATATGCTTCCCTCCACTCTTAAGTTACTTCCGCGGTTACGCATGTACTGCCAATTTACGTACATAATTCATAACAGTCAAACGAAGTTGAAATTTTAGCTATAGTGCTATAACTCAAAATTCTATTAGCCGCAAAACAGAGTTAGCTTTTATGGCAGACGGGCAATAAGTTACAGTTTGATTGACATCTGGCTAACCACGTGGCATATTTGTCGCATTCCACAACATGTAACTCAAGTGTGGACAAATTTAATGCAAAAAGTCCACCATGGACCGACGACGCGTCAGTTGGAAAACTTAACTAAGAATAGAATCGAAAAAAATATATAAAATTATTAAACAAGAATGTATATTTTTACATTTTTAAACAACAGGACATTTTTGCTTCAGGGGATGCAGGATTCAAAAATCTGCAAACGATCAATATTTCTTTTTTTATTAGTCTTAAAAATTAATCTATTTTCTTTTTCATTTTAAATAACACAAAATTAGTTTTTTTTCATTATTATTAGAACATAAAATATGTCTTCTTTTCGTTTTCTCCTATTTTATTAATATAATTTAATTTGAAATATTTAATGGCTTTTTTTTCATGATAATTTTTTTTTCCAATTTTAAATTGTTTTATCTGAAAAGAGAAACTAAAGATAATGGTATGAAATTTGAAATGTACATTGTTTTCACGAAAATGTAAAAAATCTTTTTCAGATTTGTAAACGCAATTTTTTTGGAAACATAATGCAGGTGGAAAAACTAAAATTTAAGATAATAAATATTAATTGAAATATATTTTTAAAAAATTTATATAAAAAAGACGAATTTAAGTATTGATATTTTTATGGGTGTGCATTTTTTTAAAAAAATTGTTTCTTATAAATTAAAATCGTTTCAGTTACATTATTTAAAATTAAAAATCATAAATTTTTTATAGTTTAAAATTTTGGTAAAAAATGAGTCACAATGGATTTATAAACATATTTAATATGTTCATCACATGATAAGACAAAACAATATATTTCAAATCAATACATGCATTTTAAGAAAAAAGTTCCAAAATTATATTTGTTCAGGAAAAAATTCTTTAAGTATTATATCTCATGATCAATGATAGATTTTAATAAACAAAATATAGTACTAGCAGCACAATTGGCGCTGAACCATTTTTAATGTTGGTGAGGAAAATGCGTAGGAGAAGATGAGCTAGTGCGGATAAACTTTTATGAATTTACCAAACGAGTATATTTAGCATAAATTTTGATCACTGAGATAAAAATGGTCAAAGCAACTAGAATATGGAAAAATGTATCAGGTATCTAGTTCTATTGGAACATCAAAAGCTCGGTAATGATTTTAATGATATTCGGTAATGATTTAAAATCAGCAATAAAATATAAATTTATCATGTGTGAGAAAATTTGGTAAATTTTAGTAATTTGGTAAAATTTTGCAATTTGGTAAAATTTAGTAATTTTATCATGATACCTTAGGCATAAAAAACATTTATTCGGTTTGATTTGCTTTTCAGTTATGTATTTTTTACTAAATGTGTGGTAATAAGAACAATAATTTTGAAAAGTGTGAGTAAGAACAATAATTTTGAGTGTCCTGCACTCTCAAATGGCCATTACTTAAAATAACCCTAGCTCCAGTTAAAGTAAATTTTTCGCGGTTTTGCTGTTACGGTATAACATACTATTTGTAAATTGTTAAAAAATATAATTTTGTATACATGGTTCTTTAATCATACTATTTGTATACGGTTTTAAAACAGTAAAAGTGTAAACGTAAAAAATGTTCTTTACCGTAAACTTTACGGTTAATTGGATGGACAGACTGCTGCCGGTTATTTTACCGTAATTTTAGAATGCAAAATTCTGAGAACGTAAATCCAACTTTTTACTAATCGGAGTGATTTGTCATGCTACTTCATATGAAAATGCAAAACAAATCAGTCGAATCAGTCACAATTTTTAGAGAAATTTTGATTAATTTTTGACTAAAAAACAATAAATTAAATCTCAACAGTGAACAATTTAAACAAATTTCACCAACCTCAAGTTCACATTTGCTCTCTCTCCGCAAACTACAAATATGTTATTGAATTTTGCTTAAATTAGGTTTTTTTAAAAATAGATCAAATCAAAAAAAATTTAAAACGAATACAAATTGAAAATCCTTGATTTTTTCCAGAATTATTTTATCTTCTATCGTTAAACATTGTGATGGTAAAATTTTTATATTTCCTTATTCGACACATTTTGCTTTAATTATTTAATTATTAAAAAAAATATCAAAAACTAAGTGAAATGACAAAAGTGTTTTATTTTACTTTATTAAAAATTATAAAAATTAAAAATAATTATTTATAACATAAATTAAAGTGTCTATGTATTTTTTAAACGAAAGATGAATAAATTACTTGTATAATGACGATAATAAAAAAGTTTTTTCATTGTTGTTGAAAAGATTAATTGTAACTAATTAATTGGTAAAATGTTAATTTTTCACAACTCTTTAGATGAAGCTTTATATTTTATTTTTCGCTTTATATAATGATAATAATTTAAAAAAAACTAAATTTAAATAGATTTTTTTTTATAATTGATGAATTCAACAATTATTTGCAAGTTTAAAACAAAACCTGAAATTATTTGAACTGAAAAAAATTTCTATTATTATTTAACACTTTATGAGTAAGGAACTAATGAAATCCATGCAAATAAATCTTAAAATTTTTTATGACGGCATAAATTTAAAAAAAAACAAGATTTGTAATTAATTGAAATTTTATCTAATAAATATTCTTAACTTATACGAAATCCCATACATTTTTTGATATACTTTTAATATGATATATTTCATTATTATGTGCATTTTAATCCTATTTCATTCAAATATAAATTTTTCATGTGAGTTTTGTTATCCAACTACAGTAATTTTACATGTTTTCGTGATTGTAAAGAAAACAATAGAAATGGTTAAATAAGGATTTAACATTTATTTTAAATACAAACGTTAGGAAATGTCGATTTGCATAAGAAACTACTTGATGTACCAAATTTTTATTTTGGAATAATTACATATGCATTCACTATTTTAGCGAAAAAGATAATTGCATAACGAGATTTATTATCTGAATTATTATATCTGAAGATTGAGATTCTACTTAATTACGCATTATACGAAGTATGTTTTCATAAAAATTGTTCATGAAATAAATACATTAAATCTCTATGATTGAGTAAAATGAAACTTTCAGAAATTTACATTGGCGCTTAAAAAAAAATATACATATATATATTCTAGATATTTCTTAGTACGAGCGAAGAAAATTTTCGTGGCAGAAACACGATACAATCATCTAAATATAAATTAAGAATATGTAAGTTAGCAAAATGACAAGGTAGTTGATTTTTAGCAGATTCATTTTTAACAAAAGCTTAATGAAGTATCTTATTTTATGAAATCATAATGAATGAAGTATCGTATTTTCAATTTAAAATTTAACGATTTAAAACTTACAAAAAGGAAAATAGATATAAATAGACAGGCTAATTTTAATATTTATAGCTACTTGTTACTACTAATAATGAAGTTACTTTGTTAAAGATTCGAATTCATTCTAAAATAAATTTATTTCATAATTAAAACTGAACACAACATTGCGTCTAATCAAAATAAATTCCTTTATTGGTTGGGTTTCAAGCAATATCATGTTGCAGCAGCAGGGGCGTACGCAAGGGGGGGGGTTAAGGGGTTTAACCCCCCCCCCCTTGAGCTCAGACAAAGTGAATTTACAAAATAATACAGACAAAAATAAAAATTTTAGTAGAAATTATGCGGGTTATTATTTTTTAAGACTACATATTTTTATTTACCTTATGCCTACTTTTTTTTTCTCACGGTATTTCTCAGAATACTGATAAAACATTTACTATAATAGGCTAATAGGGTTGTATTTTTGAAACCAAATTCACGTGATACTGTTACGGGCGAGCCCCGATCACTGGTTCCTTTCTGACCTGCCAGTCGCGATAGTTTTCGAGACTGGCTGGCATTCGCGAGGTCTGGAATCCTAGACGTTCTGTCGTCTTTGAGACAATTCGAGAATTTTGTAGATGCGGTTAAAAAAACTGCCCAACTTATAGATCAATTTGTTACGCTCTTTGTTGCTCGTGCGAGAAGCAAATTTTTATTTAGACATTTGTAAACATGCCCGTTTTAGCTTTCTTGCTCTTGACTGCTCACTCGCTTGATATTCCAGTTCTTTGTTGCCAATGCGAAAATGAAATTTAACTTTAAACTCTTACGAAATAATTTAATTACAATTTAATAATAAGAGCGAAATAATTTGTCTTACAGGAATATTCGCTATACGCTTTTGTGGCATCAGTGAGTCTTGTTATTGACTGTAATTGTTTATTATTTTTTAAAGTAAAAGAAACAGGTTTTAAAGGAATTTGTGTATTGTTTCAATTTTAACAATGCGGGGGAACTTTTGGCACAGAATTTGATACAAAGGTGCGTCATTCCCGCGATAAAAGTGTTAACAATCTACCTACAATCGCTTTAGTGTTTTATATAACATGAATAGAAGGATACATACTAAGTTACACATTAGAATAACTACGGATACTTTTATAAAAAGAGAATTATCATTTAAAATTTTTTAAAAGAAATTTTTAACTATTATGCTATTACAATAGAATGGAGTATAAGGTCGTTCAAGTATTGCGTAACAACTAACGGGGATTTCCGATTTGCTTATTTTGGGTGACAAGAGCAGAGGAGGAGTGTGAGCAATGCTTACGTAAAACATTAACATTTCAAGCTCTTCTTGAAAAACAAAATATTAAAAAAAATGACAAATTGGAATGTGGAAAATACCAAATTTGGAATAAAATTTAAATTTAAGGAACGAAAAATAAGAAAAAATTTCCATGAAGAGTTTCAGAGGTTGGAAGTGTTGAACACAAAAAAATATCTATGAGGAATATAAAGGATTTAAAGAATATCTATGAAGAATATAAAGGATATAAAGAATATCTATAAAGAATATAAAGGATATAAAGAATATCTA
>NC_092210.1:33296874-33319344 GCF_043381705.1 Parasteatoda tepidariorum | reverse complement strand
CCCTCTGCCCTGTGCGTCTCCAAACACGTCTTCGATGATCGTCAGGACACAGTTGGAAGCGAGATTCGTCGCTAAAGACTATACTTCTCCAGTCGGCATCATTCCAGCCATATCTGTTCAAAACATTCATGCATACGAAATTTCAAATCAATCGGATGATTGCTTCTTGGTGCGTCGATTTTTTTTGTTATAGAGTGTATTACATTTTATAAATTGGAAGTATTGAAATCAAAAAGGAAAAAAAATATTGATTTATTCCACAAAAATATGTCGTTAAAATCAAAACGCAATTGTCTCAAGAGGATTTTTAAACAGTTATTACTATTAAAGAGAAATGAGAAGTCTACGTGGGTGAATTAAGATTCCTTTTGCTTTAATACTTTTTTCTGCCACCTATTTAAATCTATCTCATATGGGCGTAATTAATAATAATTCAATTTAAATTAAATATATTTTTATCAACATAATTGTCTACATTTCTTAATTCAATGAAAAGTTTTTTCAAAATGTATTTTTTAAAGAAAATATTGAGTTTTTTTAAAAGCAATTATTTATTGACTTTTCTTGAAATTCATCTTCAAGCTAACTGGCTGCGCATAAATAAAACAATGATTATTTAAAAAAATAAATAACTGTTAAAAAGGGAATTTGAATGAGAAAAGCTATTTTAATTGGAACTAAGGGGTGAAACAAAACTTTAATTAAATAAAACTAATTGGAAGATTTTAAGATCAGATGCATATAACTTCACAAGTTAAAGGAATGCACAGAAATGGAAAACAATTATTTAAGGCTTGGATCCCTTTTTTTCTGATGAATTCTTGGAAAAATAGTCACTTGAATTCTAATTACAATTTATGCATCCCTACACAGGTTTTGAAAGTTGTTTTTTTTTTTTTATTTTATTGCAAGCCATAACAATCGCTTAGATGCAATAAGAATAATATCGTTATTGGTAGTTTTAAATACATCGACGGTGGAAATACTTTGGATTGGTCAATTAAAAAAAAGTATTTATAGTGAGATTGCAAGCAAGGAATTTACGAGCGTGGGTGGATAGTCTGTCTCATCCTGCCGAAGATTGTGGATGTAGATGATTACTCAAGTCTGCTTATCGAAGAATCAAATGATTGATTTTTTCCCTAGTGGACTTTTGTTTGTAGAATATTTTAAATTGATGTTATTGCGATGAGATTGGCTTAAAACAAACATGAGAAGCCAATTTTGCTTTTTGCTCTTCAAATTGCGTTCGATACGGCCCTGATTAGAAGGAGTTCTGCAATAACATTGTTTTCCGAAGCTCTTTAGCCAAGGAAAAAATAAACACAGTTCAAATGCTTTACACTTGAAGCAAGGCTATAATTTTTAACTATGCATGCAATCTTACTGTGAAGAATAGTCTGAGCTTTAAAACGGACAGATAACTAAAATATTTACGTTATTAAGTTTTATTTTAAAATAGCCGCTTTGGCGACATTTTTTTCTCCTAGATGAAAATTATCAAAAGCAATATTTTACTCTCATTTTTTGTAATTTTTTATGAGCCTAGATAATTCAGCATTTGAATAAGTTCTTAGATGTTAAAAAATTAGACAGCAAACACTTTTTATTTTCTCAAAACTGTAATTCTTCTCTATATGGACGTTTTGCGTCATTTTAAGAATAAAAATAGAGGGCGAACTTGATAGGCTGAACTTGACGTAACATAGCAGTCATGAGTAACTTTTGCAAACTCACAGCAGTTATTAAAATAGCATTTTATTTACTAAAAAACATCATTTCATGCTACTACTGAGGTTTCACAAAACAGTCTTTTATATTATTACAATTTTCTAAATTTTTAAGAAAAATCCTTAACTCGGTATTTCTTGTTTCAGTTATTAAATTCAAATATTTTTTGTTTGATTTTATTCAACGAAAAGTGTTTAATTGATCTACGTTTCGAAATTTTAAATCTTAAGGTTGCAGGTAATTCAAGTAATGAAGTTCAAGTTTTCAAAATACTTAAAACCAACCTTAAGGTATCCAACTAATTTCAACAACTTCCTTCTTAAATAATAATATAAAATTTTTATATGAAGTTTATTCATTTTATTATGTGCGAAAACTTATAAAACTAGCAAAAATATTATTATAATCATTTTTTTATAAATGGTCATTTTAAGGCAAAAATAAGGCCTTTTTTTCGCTTTAACACTGTAAAACACAGGCGCTAAACAATGTAAAAAATTTCTATCACCTAAAATCCTTTGATGATTTTATTTAGAAGGTTACATCAACTATGTTTTGAATTATTATCTTAAAAGCAAATGCATATACTACAGAGTTAGGAATCAATGTACTTCAAAAAGCAAATTTTTAAAAGTTTCCGCACTTCTGTTTGCGAAAAAGCATACATAAAAAAATGAAATTCTGCATTTTTCTCTTAGTCTGTAGTTCACAACATGTGTGCTATAATCAAAAAAACTTAGGAAATATTGTAGATTATTATTTACAAGACGTAAGATATCGTGTTTAAGGTGGTGTAAAATGTGAAAAAATCTGATTTTGAGATTCAAAGTCTCAAACGCATTCAAAGTCTTTAAATTATTAGTCTATCCACTGTAATAACCTTACACAAAAATTGCTATTAAAAAATTGAGTACAAACAATAAAGTATTTTTACAGAGGCTAAAAGTACAGTGATTTTAGATTTATAATAAATTAAATTTCAAAAATTTTGACAGAAATAATGTTTTTGCACTGGTCAGTTACCTTTAATTTAATATTTAGAAATTAAGTTCGACAGAGTATATTTCAAAGAATAAAATGATATAAAACTATAATCAGTCCCTTAATAAATAAGAAAACGGAGTTAGTAAATTTAATTTCCTTAAAAGGCTTGTAAATGACCAAAATGGGACATGATATTAGCACTCTTGTAGCAAATGAAGGAAAAAAACGATTAAGTGCTGTTAATCTCTATGGTTTTATACTTTACAGTCTTTACTTTACAAGACTTGTACACAAGACAAAGTATTACGAGGAGAAAATACCGCATTGACAAATCTTGCACGAACAGAGAATCGAAGAAATGTCCCTTTGACATAAAATACGATTCTTTAAATATGTGAAGTTCTGAATAAATTAAGGGGTCACGGTACGTTACAACAATTTTTTTTTAAATAAAGGTATAATCATTCATTTCGTATATGCCTTACATAATCATTTAAATAATAATCAGTAATTTATCTTCAAAAATTTTTTTTAAATTTTAAAAAAATTTTAAAAATTTTAAATTTTCAAATTTTTAAGGCTTTTTTATTTTAGTATATTTTTAAAAAAAAATTTTTTCTCAGTCCTCACTATATTCATCTTAACAATTTTGTGCATTTATTTGTGTACATATCAATTAGAATATTTTTTATAGATTATTTTGTAAAAAAGTAGAAAAAAATATTAAAAATTCCTGTTAGGTATATATTACAAGCTGTAAAAATTGAATACCTCATAAAATGCTTATTCCATACACAGTTTAAATAAGTGTAATATACATAAGATAAAAAAAGTTTATTTCAAAGCTTTATCTTAAATGGAAAAAATTCTTTAGGGATTTAATTAAGATTAAAACACAAGATTATCATCTATGAGAAAAAGCGCTTTAAAGTCTGTCTGATGAGCAAGTTTCTGTATAAGGGCAATTTGAAATCATTCATAACTTTTTTGAAAATGTAGATAGAGAGGTGATTTTCTTCAGTTCTATTGAATTAGTTTGAAGTTTTGTTATAAGCAATAAAAAAAAATAGATAATTTGGTCATTTTTTGGATACCTGTAACCTCTTAAATTGTCAATTTGTTCGCATTAAATGCTTTTCACTTAGGATTTTTTTAAGCGATATTTTGTACCTACTAGATTTAATTAATGTATCAATTTTTTACATATATTTGCGATAATTGCAGAATAAATGATAATTTTATGATAAATACATTTTGTTCAGAAAGTATAGCTTCCTTTCTTCCTCAATGGCACGACAGCCCCGGGTGGGGCCTGGCCTTCTCAAGCAACTTCCTCAAGGCCTGCCTCCGCCTGATAGTTGTCTTCCAGTTTGAGACTTTTAAGACTGAAAAGTCTCTTTCCACGCAGTCGGCCCATCTCAGCTTTGGTCGACCTCTGGGCCTTGATCCGATGGGCTGAGCCAAAAAGATTATGTGTGTCGAACTCTCTCTGTTCATTCGACCAGCCCATTTAATTCTTTGGATTTTTACATACTTGACAACATCAGGCTCTCTAAAAGCCCGATAGAGTTCTGAGTTTGAACGTCTGTACCAAGTACCATCAACTTGTTTGCCCCCAAAAATGGATCTTAGGATCCGACGTTCGAAGATTCCCAAGGAATTCTCATCTTTCTGTGTTGTTGTCCAAGTTTCTGAGGCATATGTTAGGATAGATCTGATTAAGCATTTATAAATTAACAGTTTAGTATCTCTTTTAAGTAGGTTTGATTTTAAATAGTTTTTTAATCCATAAAAGCATTTACTTGCACTATTGATTCTTCTTTGTATTTCGGGTGCGATATTGTCATTAACGTTGACTTCAGAACCAAGATAAAAAAAAACTGTTTACTTTTTCAAACTTGTATTCACCAATTTGCAAGTGAGTTGTAGAATCAGTTACTTTGGTGCATTGCATGTACTTGGTTTTTTCCTGGTTAATAGTGAGATGCATTTTTTCTGCCTCTTTTTCCATGGATAGAAAAGCTTGCTTTAAGTCAGATTGTGTTCGCGCTATGATGTCAATGTCATCGGCAAATGCGAAAACTTGTACAGACTTATGAAAGATATGTCCTCTGGTATTGATTCCTGAATCTCTGATAATTTTTTCTAATGCCAAATTGCAGAGTAGGCATGCCAATGCATCGCCTTGCCTTACACCATTTTTTACCTCCATTGGTTCCTAAAAGTCATTTTGGATTTTAACTTTCTGCATGGTCTTACACAGTGTAAGTGTGGTGAGTCGTACAAGCTTGTCCGGTATATTGAATTCTCGCATAGCTTCAATGAGTCGCTTCCGGTTTACACTGTCGTAAGCAGTTTTGAAATCCACAAATAGGTGGTAGGTACCAATTCCAAATTCCCTGGTCTTTTCCAGAATCTGTCTTATGCAAAATATTTGGTCGGTTGTAGGCCTGCCCTTCCTAAAACCGCACTGGTATTCACCAATGATGTTTTCTACATAGGGGCTAAGTCTGTTAAATAGAATTTTTGAAAAGACTTTATATGCAGTGCAGAGCAGGCTAATACCCCGGTAGTTAGAACATTTAAGAATGTCTCCTTTTTTGTGTATAAGACAAACAGTGCTGTGTTTCCATTCTTCCGGGAGTATCTCTTTTTCCCATGCTGATGTTAGAATATTATGTATGGCCTTTAACCCATCTGGTTCTGAGTTTTTGATGAATTCTGGTGATATCAAATCTGGGCCAGGAGCCTTGTTGTTCTTAAGTTTTTGAACTGCTTCTTCAACCTCAATCATTGAAAGAGGTGCAATACACTCTTGGTTAGCGTTTGGTGAGCAGGACTCTGTCTGAACGCACTCTACATTAAGTAGGTTGTCGAAGTGTTCATTCCACCTGTTAAGAATGTCAGTTTTATCGCTTAAAATATCTCCATCTTTATTTCTGCAAAGATTAGTTCTAGGTTTGAACTCCTGACGACCAAAGTTAATGCCACGAAAGAAAGCTCTGCTCTCATTAGACCCTCGGAGATGTTCGACATCCTTCTTCGTGAAAAAACTTTTTCTTCAACCTATGAACTTTCTTTTCTTCTCTTCTTGCAGTTTTGTATTTCTCTACTGATGTTCTTGAGTATTTTTTACTGAGCATCATATTGTATGCATCGTTTTTTCTTTGGGTCGCGTTGCGACATTCTATATCAAACCAATCCTTATTCTCAACTCTTTTTATTTTGCTTATTACATTATCACATGTGTCCAATAGGGCTTCTTTGAAAGAAGTCCACTTTCCATCTATGCAATCAATATTTTCGATTGCTTTTTCATCAAGCTTCATAGTTAGNATCCTTCCTTCCTTCCTTCCTCAATGGCACGACAGCCCCGGGTGGGCCCTGGCCTTCTCAATCAACTTCCTCCAGGCCTGCCTCTGCCTGGCAGTTGTCTTCCAGTTTGAGACTTTTAAGACTGAAAAGTCTCTTTCCACGCAGTCGGCCCATCTCAGCTTTGGTCGACCTCTGGGCCTTGATCCGATGGGCTGAGCCGAAAAGATTATGTTTGTCGGACGCTCTCTGTTCATTCGAATGATGTGACCAGCCCATTTAATTCTTTGAATTTTTACATACTTGACAACATCAGGCTCTCTAAGGGCCCGATAGAGTTCTGAGTTTGAACGTCTGTACCAAGTACCATCAACTTGTTTGCCCCCAAAAATGGATCTTAGGATCCGACGTTCGAAGATTCCCAAGGAATTCTCATCTTTCTGTGTTGTTGTCCAAGTTTCTGAGGCATATGTTAGGATAGGTCTGATTAAGCATTTATAAATTAACAGTTTAGTATCTCTTTTTAGTAGGTTTGATTTTAAATATTTTTTTAATCCATAGAAACATTTACTTGCACTATTGATTCTTCTTTGTATTTCGGGTGCGATATTGCCATTAACGTTGACTTCAGAACCAAGATAAACAAAACTGTTTACTTTTTCAAACTTGTATTCACCAATTTGCAAGTGAGTTGTAGAATCAGTTATTTTGGTGCATTGCATGTACTTGGTTTTCTCCTGGTTAATAGTGAGATGCATTTTTTCTGCCTCTTTTTCCATGGATAGAAAGGCTTGCTTTAAGTCAGATTGTGTTCGAGCTATGATGTCAATGTCATCGGCAAAAGCGAAAATTTGGACAGACTTATGAAAGATATGTCCTCTGGTATTGATTCCTGAATCTCTGATAATTTTTTCTAATGCCAAATTGAAGAGTAGGCATGCCAATGCATCGCCTTGCCTTACACCATTTTTTACCTCCATTGGTTCCGAAAAGTCATTTTGGATTTTAACTTTCTGCATGGTCTTACACAGTGTAAGTGTGGTGAGTCGTACAAGTTTGTCCGGTATATTGAATTCTCGCATAGCTTCAATGAGTCGCTTCCGGTTTACACTGTCGTAAGCAGTTTTGAAATCCACAAATAGGTGGTGGGTACCAATTCCAAATTCCCTGGTCTTTTCCAGAATCTGTCTTTTGCAAAATATTTGGTCGGTTGTAGACCTGCCCTTCCTAAAACCGCACTGGTATTCACCAATGATGTTTTCTACATAGGGGCTAAGTCTGTTAAATAGAATTTTTGAAAAGACTTTATATGCAGTGCAGAGCAGGCTAATACCCCGGTAGTTAGAACATCCAAGAATGTCTCCTTTTTTGTGTATAAGACAAACAGTGCTGTGTTTCCATTCTTCCGGGAGTATCTCTTTTTCCCATACTAATCTTAGAATATTATGTATGGCCTTTAACCCATCTGGTCCTGAGTTTTTGATGAATTCTGGGGATATCAAATCTGGGCCAGGAGCCTTGTTGTTTTTAAGTTTTTGAACTGCTTCTTCAACTTCAATCATTGAAAGAGGTGCAATACACTCTTGGTTAACGTTTGGTGAGCAGGACTCTGTCTGAACGCACTCTTCATTAAGTAGGTTGTCAAAGTGTTCATTCCACCTGTTAAGAATGTCAGTTTTATAGCTTAAAATATCTCCATCTTTATTTCTGCAAAGGTTAGTTCTAGGTTTGAACTCCTGACGACCAAAGTTAATGCCACGAAAGAAAGCTCTGCTCTCATTAGACCCTCGGAGATGTTCGACATCCTTAAAGAGGTCTTCGTGAAAAAACTTTTTCTTCAACCTATGAACTTTCTTTTCTTCTCTTCTTGCAGTTTTGTATTTCTCTACTGATATTCTTGAGTATTTTTTACTCAGCATCATATTGTATGCATCTTTTTTTCTTTGGGTCGCGTTGCGATATTCTGTATCAAACCAATCCTTATTCTCAGCTCTTTTTATTTTGCGTATTACATTATCACATGTGTCCAATAGGGCTTCTTTGAAAGAAGTCCACTTTCCATCTATGCAATCAATATTTTCGATTGCTTTTTCATCAAGCTTCATAGTCAGTTCTGACTGAAAGTCATCCCTGACTCTAGGGGTCTTTAATTGTTCGCAGTCAAATTTCTCAAGACGTTTCCCATGACATTTACGTGCATTAGATAGTTTGGCCTTGATCCTGCTCATTACCATGTAATGGTCTGAGTCAAAGTTGGCCCCACGATAGGTTCTAATATCTTGTATGTCCGTCATATGTCTAGAGTCTATCAATATATGGCCAATCTGGTTGGAGGTATCACCATCTGGTGATCTCCAGGTCGTTTGGTGAATTCTCTTGTGTTGGAAAAAGGTGCTGGATATGACCATGCTATGTTCAGCAGCGAAGTGAATGAGCCTCTGTCCATTGTCATTTGTTGTTTCGTGCAGGCTGTATTTTCCAGTAGTGGTCCTGTGCTCAGCTTCCTTTCCAATTTTAGCATTTAAGTCACCTAGAATAATTTTGATGTCGTTTTGTGGACAGGAGTTACATAGGGAATGCAGGTTCTCATAGAAAAGTTCTTTCTCGTCTTCATCCTTGTCTTCAGTAGGTGCGTGGGCATTTATAAGACTGTAATTAAAGAATTTTCCTCTTAGCCTAATTTTACATAACCTTGAAGACTTCGGCACGAAATCCATGACAAGATGCCGAATGTGTTTGCCCACAACAAACCCCGTTCCAAAAATATGCCTCTTCTTATCACAGCTATAGAAGATTGTGTGATTTCTCTTCTCGATTATTCCATCGTTAAGCCACCTCATCTCTTGCAGAGCCATTACATCAGCCCTGTAATTATCCAGCTGTTCCGTTAAGAGTTGCAGCCCTTGGCTTTTATACAAAGAGCGAATGTTCCATGTTCCGATTCTCAGTTCCATGTAAGATTTGCCAGGTCGTCTTCTAAATTTCGGTCCGGATTCATTGACTTGAGACTTCGCAACAAGATTTTTTTACAGGGTAGGGTTGTTAGCCCTACGCCCAACCTCCAACCTGGAGGACCAGTCCCCTGATATAATCCCCAGGGGCAGGGTACCCGGCTGTACCCCCGGACACTGGTTGCCCATTTTAGTCGCCTTCTACGACACGTATGAGCTTCTTTGGGACCAGATTCTTACCCCCCCCCGTCACCACACGGGGAAAAAAAGTATAGCACTTAGTTCTAATATACCGAATTTTGCAAGCATCAACATGCTTTAAGCAAAATTTCGTTATGAATATTTTACACTTGTAGATTTTAAAGTTTGATTTCCCTTACATATTTTTTTAAAAAATATATCACCACGTAAAGGGTTTTAAATACCGAGATTAAAATAAAAAATAAATAAAAGGAAATAAAAAAGTAAGTATAATAATAAAAGAAATAAGACATTTGTAAAGGATTAAAGAAATTAGATGTTAAACAAAACTTATTCAAAAATACAAATGGCTTTAAGGACAAAAAGAAATAGGGTTAATCAAACACAAAAAGTAAAATAAAGCTACTTCAAGAAAAAAAAGGCATTGATCATTAGTTACGAAATCAAGAAGGAAAAGTTAAAATCACTTCAAGGATCGGGAACGAGGCATTGAATCGCCAAGTTGAAGATCATTGGGAAAAAATATAATTTAATTCTAACTTACAGCAGTTTTTCGCATAGTTGGTTCTATTTATTTTAATGATGAAATATTCAATGAATTCGCTTCACGAATTTCTTTTAAACACAATATAATGAAATCGTGCTAAATTTAAACAGTTATTTAAGGACGTGGTTCAAAGCATGGTAGAACGTCTTCTTTTTTTTTCTTTTTTACCACGTTTATATCAACTTGCCTTCGTGTATGTCTGTTCGGGTGGAATTTTGTAATCGATTTTAAACTAACTTCCCGACTAGCTACAGACTTGAAATTTGGCACATAGTTCAGAATTGGATGACAATGCATGAAAATGAAGAGAAAAAAGACATGCAAAGTAAAATAAAATTAAAGAAAAATTAATATTTTCGCGATTGTCTTTTGTTGTCGATTCGATTATTTCAAATTAACTTCACATGTCAGTTGAAAAGTTTTGTGTACAGTGAGTGAAAAAATTGAGATTTTAGGAGTAAGTACAAAAAAAAATCAAAATAAAAANTAACATTGCATATACACATACATATACACATTTTCTTACTCATACACATGCACAACCTCATCCACGTACAGATACAATTACAGATATACATAAACATATCCTCATGAGCACACATTCTGTTACTGTACATATACACATACATATACACGTTTTCTTACTCATACACATGCACAACACATCCACATCCACGTTCAGATGCAATTACAGATATACATAAACATATCCTCATTAGCACACATTCTGTTTCTGTACATATACACATTTTCTTACTCATACACATGCACAACCACATCCACGTTCAGATACAATTACAGATATACATAAACATATTCTCATGAGCACACATACTGTTACTGTTATGTATTTCATGCGCCCCACGCTTTTCGTTTTTCAAATTTTTGTTTTTTAATTATTATTCTCCACTACAAAAACGTGGTTTTTAAAAATAGTACTTTTTATTTTTCTTTTTTCTTTTTTCCCCTTTAAAAAATATAAGGGTAGGCTTTTCTATTTTACATAATTATAAACTGAAGCAATGAGATCACATTGGATGCTTAAAGTGTGAATAATAAGTTAGCATTTACGTAAGCAAGTGCATAAATCACGAAAAGTGTCATTTCCATGAAGAAATTAGTCATATTTTTGTAAAAAAATTAATAAACATTTTCGTACAAAATTACACCTGTATTTTCACAATAACGTTCTTGCTTTGTGTTGATAATAAACTTAATCACAAATTGAATCATTTTGCAACAATTTTTTTAAAAATAAAGGTATAATCATTCATTTTGTGGATGCTTTACATGATCATTTAAATTATAATCAATAATTTATCTTCGAAAAATAATTAAACTGTTTAAGTTTTTTTAAATTTTAAGAAAATTAATTTTTCTTTCAAGAATATGAAGTTTTGTGTTGATAATACTGTTCTATGCATTATTTGCTGAACAAACAGTTATTTTGAATGCTAGACATCTGAACTTTCAGCTGTAGGCATTCCTGCATTATGTAACTGGTTTTTACTATATTATTCAATGGGAAATTAATGTATTACAGGGAAATTTCAATACAATTGTGCCCTGGAGCGTGGAGAGCAAGAATTTTCGCTGGTTGCTCCATTGAAATTGGTAGTTTCTCTGTCCGCAGTGTTTTTATGATTCGAACTGTTGCTTCGGTCGTTCTTTTTCAATTTCTTTCGTCATTCTTTAAATTGTAAAAAAAAGAATATTTTCTTAAGTAAAAGGAAATAGGGATTTTTTTTCTTCATTTTAACATCGGTAATTTTAACATCAGTAATCAGCTTGACTAATTTATTACACTTGCTGTACTTGTTTCATCTGCTGCAGAAGAGGGCGTCTCCATTTTTCTCTCCTAAATCCTGAATAATTTGCACAAACTAACTCTTTTTTTTAAATTTTAAAATGTATAGAAAATTTTATCCTCAAAAAAATTTAGTTCATCCTCAAAAAAATTTAGTTCATCAAAAGAAACTGAAAAATAATTTTTAAAAGAATTAAACAATCCCATCATCTTTATAAAGAAATTAACTCTTCGGCAAAACTAGCAGTTAATACATTTTTTTTTCAGGAATGTAAATGATGTATGTATAGGTGTGTTCCGTTTTTTAAAGAGTAATAAAAAGAAAGAAGATTAGAATGAGCATCAATTTCTAAGTAAATAAAGATACAATATTTGACGTATTCTAAGAGTTCTTTGATGTTTCAAAGCTTTACTGAAAACGTTTTCTGGTATAAATTGCTTTGTAATATCACCTGAAAGGAAACTCTATAAAAGTTTTTGAAAGAGGAATGTTTTTTTAGTATCTTTTGAATTAATTTTATTTTATCTATCAATTTTTGGAAAGATTTTAAGTCAGTTGTAGGAAAAAAAACGTATATTTCTATTGAATGGAAAAACAAACTTTTTTCTTTTTAAATTTCTTGTGCTACAGTTTTTTTCGTCTTTTTTTAACCTGCTATTTAATTTTTCTTCTTCTTTATATTAGGGAGTAAATTTTTCTTCGATATTTAAACATTTATTATTTTAAATGCTTAAAATGTTGAAATATTGGCTACGTTTCAACAATCGTTCCTGATATGTGGTTTGTCACGATAATACACTTAAAAAAAATATGGTCAAACTAACCAGAATTTGTTAAAACTTACCATGTTTCTGACTCTATGGAACACTAAAAAGCTGGGTAATTTTTACCGAAGCGCTTTGGTAAAATTATCCATAAAGTATGGCATTATAATTTGTAATAAAATTTGTTAAATGTGGTAATTTTATCATGATACCTTAGAGCATGACAAAACAGATGTTTGAGAAATATTCTAAAAATATTCTAGTCTCACATTCAGAACTCTACATTAAAACCAGGCAAGAACCAATCACCATCAGTATAAAAAGAAAAAAAAAATGGAAATGGATAGGTCACGTATTGAGAATGCCTCCTACGAGAATACCATCAGTAGCTATTACTTGGGCACCAGAAGGCAAACGAAAAAGAAGCAGACCCATGCAAACATGGAGACGAAAAAAGACAGGGAGGATGGACGAGCTGGTCCGAGGCGAGATCGTATGCAAAAGATCGAGTGAGCAGGAGCAAGAGCCTTATGGGTAAGGTGACCAGACGTCCCCGATTTCTGGGGATTGTCCCCGGCGAGGACCTCGTGTCCCTGGTCGGTTTGCATCCCCGGTTATAAAATTGAAAAAGTTTGTGTAAAACATTTGATAAAAATATGTTATATGTAACTTTTATTTTCTCAAAAATTTGCATACAAATTAATGTAAGCATTGAAAATTAAATGTAAACTAGTTTTTAAGAACACACTATAACTTATACTACAGAAATTTTGGAACACATAACTTTAATATCTAGTTATGTTTACATTTTTACTAGGCTGTACGCCAGACATGTTTATGTAAGAAAAGAAGTTTAAAACAAGACGTAACATGAATATTAGTTGCTTTTAAAACAATTAATATCTTGGGTTATATAAACTGCCAATATTAGCTAATTTCCACTAAAAACAACAACAATTACTACATTTCCGTTTTATTTTAGAAAAATAACTAAAACATTTTATAATCAGGTAAACATTTTATAAATATCTAACCAATAAAGTATAAAACCATTTTTTATGAAATAGTTATTATTAACACTTACGACTAATTAACTTTTATAAATTCAAATTATTCTACATTTTGAAAACCTCATAATTTGTTATCGTAATAGATATTTAGAAAAATATTTTTATTTCTTTAAAATAGATGTCAATATGGCAACAGAAATAAAAAAAAGAAAATGCCATTATTTGGATGATTGGAAAAACGAGTTTCCATTTATTGAACCGAATCCTGATAATTCTTCCAAAGTAAAATGTACAATGTGTGGAGCAACGTTTTCAGTTGGAAGTGGAGGACGAACAGCTATAGCAGATCACATTCTTACAATTAAACACAAAGAAGCTTTGGCAGCAAAACCAAAAGCGAAATCTGTCAAACAGTTTTTTTGTAAGCTGGAACCATCCAAAGAAGAGTTTGACTTAGCAACATATGAAGGAACGCTTGCATTTCACACCATTCGTCACAACCAATCGTTTCGCAGCATGGACTGTACTTCAAATTTACAGAAGAAATTTGTAGACAAGAAATTTTCTTGTGCCCGAACAAAATGCGAAGCTATCGCTGTCAATGTTTTTTCTCCGTGGGCATTTCTTGAATTGAAGAAAGATTTACAGTCTGTTCAATTTGTAACAATATCTTACGATACTTCCAATCACAATCATGTAAAATTACTTCCTATTTTAGTGCGGTATTTTCAGTGGGACTGTGCTAAAGATCCAATTAATAATAAACTTGTATCACTAAACGAAATTAAAGGAGAAACTGTAAAGATTTTATCTTCAGAAATATTAAACGCACTATTCGAGTTCCAATTGAAGGATAAAATGGCTGGTTTGTCTGCGGATAATACTAACACTAATTTTGGAGGATTGTTAAGAAGAGGAACAGAAAATGTTCATACTAAACTTCAAACTGAGTTAGGAAGAGATATTTTTGGTTTTGGGTGTAATGCGCATATTATACATAATGGCGCTAAAACTGCTTTTGATTGTTTGCCTGTAGATATTGAAGTTATGGTATCTAAACTTTTTAGTTATTTTAAAATTTACACAGTCCGAATTGAAAGACTGAAAGAATTTTGTGAGTATGCTGACCAAGAATATCATAAAATTTTAGGACACATTCATGTTAGGTGGTTGACATTACTTCCTGCTGCAGAAAGAATTCTTAAAATTTATTTATCTCTTAAAGAATTTATGTTGTCTGAAAAAAAGTGCCCAAAAATCTTGAAGAATTATTTTGAGAGTGAAACAACCGAGTTATGGTTGTTTTTTGCGCATTCGCATGCTGCAATTTTTAATCAAAGCATCTTGAAAATTGAAAGCGATGACAAATGTGTTATTGAATCTGGAGCGGTTGTCAAGGATTTGATATTTAAATTGAAAGCACGAAAGAATGCCAAATTTGTTCCACTTGTTGTAAAACCTGAATTGACTAAATTGATTGCTGAGAATATCATTACTGAAGATTCTTATTTAGAAACGTCGAAAGAATTCTATGAAGCTGCGATTTCATATTTAGAAGCTTGGAACGATAACAACGATGATATGTCTGATTTGAAGTGCCTTCTTTTAGATTGTAAGCCTTCACGGTCTGAATTCGACGAGGCAGTTCTGTCTCTCTCTTCAAAATGTGCAATTTTGAATGTTAATTCCGACGATTTATTTGACGAGTTTACTTATCTTGAAGGTTATTTGGATTCAAAAGACGATAAATGGTACCAATCCGTACACATAACAGACAAATGGCGCGAAATAAACAATTATTTTCAAAAAAACAATATACCATTTACAAATATCAAAAGAATTGTTGAGCTTGCAATGTGCTGGCCAAGCAGCAATGCGCCTGTAGAACGGGTATTTTCGCGCATAAATAACTGTTGGACTAAAGAAAAATCGCGAATGGATGTGAATACAGTGAAAGCGGTTTTATCTGTACTGATTAATTTTGATTTTTCATGTGACATATTTATCAATTACTCGAAAAAAATCCTGAAATTTTAAAGAAGATTCATTCTTTAGAAAAATACGGTGTTTAGAAGTAGTATAATTTTAAAAGCACTACAATTAACAGATTTTAAAATTGTGTAAAAATGTTATGATCATGATTTTAACGATATAATTTATAGACTAAATTATAAAAAAAATGTAAAAGAAAAAAAATAAATATTTTTTAAGATAAATGATCAAATTTTTTTTTCAATTTTTTCTGTCGATAAAATTTGGGGGGGGGATAGAGATGAGTGTCCCCGGAATTGCCCGAAAAAATCTGGTCACCCTACTTATGGGCCACCGGGCACGAAGTAGGGTAAGTAAGTAAGCTTGATTCTTTATAAAGCTTGCTTACTCAATGTTAGTCATGTAAAAAGAAATAAACTGTAAATGCCATGATGACTCTTATTGTATTGTATCTCTCTCACTGGAGGTTTCAAATGTTCAAAGAGGTTTAAGAGAATCTTCCAGAAAAATATTGTCATACAACTACAGGCATTACATAATCTTAGATATTTGATTTAATATTTGTTTTTTCTTTTAAAATCCTTTTCTCAATATCTATGACAGCTAACTTTTTATTTCAATTCAAGTGTACAACCTATCTTCATTCAGTGTCATAACAATCGGATATCGAAAATCTATTTTTAATTTCTAATCTATCTACAGTTTAAAAAATCTATTTTAAACTGTAAATATATTACTGATTAAATATAGATATGATTAGTGGTTCCAAAAACCCTGACTGTCCTTAAAAAAACGTCCTAATTCTCGGAACCCTTGTGACTTTACTACCTTAGAGTTCCACGGAACATTGTTTAGGAACCACTGGTCAAATTACATTAACAGTTATTTGAAAGAACATTGAATTGTATTTAAAACGTGATATATTTTAAATCTTCAATATGAATCTTCAATATGATGCGTGGTAAATAAAACCAGGAAACTCCGAAGATTATAGAAACGTCTCCAATAGATATGGATCTTAAATTGACGTCTTTAACGAAATTAATAGAAACGTCTCCAAGAAATTTATACTGTCGAGTTTTCTTGCATTGTTTTTTTACAAAAACTTTATTTTAAATTTTATTTTCATGAAATACTCAATTTCAATCTTCAACAGATTTTGTGATAAATCAGAAAAACCCGAAGCTAATAGAAACGATTCCAATACATATGAGTCTCCCATAGGCATCTCCAACGAAATTAACTGAAACGTCTTCAAATAAACGTCTCCAACAAATTTACAATGTCGAATTTTGTTGCATTGCTTTTTTTTACGAAAACATTTATTCTAAATTTTATTTTAATGAAATATTCAATTTCAATTTTTAACTGATTATGTGATAAATCAGAAAAATCCGAAGCTAATAGAAACGATTCCAATACGTATGAGTCTCCAATAGACGTCTCTAAAGAAACTAACAGAAACGTCTTCAAACAAACGTCTCCAACAAATTTACAGTGTCAAATTTTCTTGCATTGCAAAAAACTTACAGTGTAGAATTTTCTTGCATTGCTTTTCATATAAAGTTATATTTTATTTTAATCAAATCTCCTTAATCAATCTTCAATAAATTACGTTATAAATACACTCAAGAAAATCCGAAGCTTATGGAAACATCTTCGATAGATATGAGTCTCCAATAGACGTCTCTAAAGAAACTAACAGAAACCTCTTCAAACAAACGTCTCCAACAAATTTACAGTGTCGAATTTTCTTACATTGCTTTTCATATAAAGTTATATTTTATTATAATCAAATCTCCTTAATCAATCTTCAATAAATTACGTTATAAATACACTCAAGAAAATCCGAAGCTTATGGAAACATCTTCGATAGATATGAGTCTCCAATAGACGTCTCTAAAGAAACTAACAGAAACCTCTTCAAACAAACGTCTCCAACAAATTTACAGTGTCGAATTTTCTTACATTGCTTTTCATATAAAGTTATATTTTATTATAATCAAATCTCCTTAATCAATCTTCAATAAATTACGTTATAAATACACTCAAGAAAATCCGAAGCTTATGGAAACATCTTCGATAGATATGAGTCTCCAATAGACGTCTCTAAAGAAACTAACAGAAACCTCTTCAAACAAACGTCTCCAACAAATTTACAGTGTCGAATTTTCTTACATTGCTTTTCATATAAAGTTATATTTTATTATAATCAAATCTCCTTAATCAATCTTCAATAAATTACGTTATAAATACACTCAAGAAAATCCGAAGCTTATGGAAACATCTTCGATAGATATGAGTCTCCAATAGACGTCTCTAAAGAAACTAACAGAAACCTCTTCAAACAAACGTCTCCAACAAATTTACAGTGTCGAATTTTCTTACATTGCTTTTCATATAAAGTTATATTTTATTATAATCAAATCTCCTTAATCAATCTTCAATAAATTACGTTATAAATACACTCAAGAAAATCCGAAGCTTATGGAAACATCTTCGATAGATATGAGTCTCCAATAGACGTCTCTAAAGAAACTAACAGAAACCTCTTCAAACAAACGTCTCCAACAAATTTACAGTGTCGAATTTTCTTACATTGCTTTTCATATAAAGTTATATTTTATTATAATCAAATCTCCTTAATCAATCTTCAATAAATTACGTTATAAATACACTCAAGAAAATCCGAAGCTTATGGAAACATCTTCGATAGATATGAGTCTCCAATAGACGTCTCTAAAGAAACTAACAGAAACCTCTTCAAACAAACGTCTCCAACAAATTTACAGTGTCGAATTTTCTTACATTGCTTTTCATATAAAGTTATATTTTATTATAATCAAATCTCCTTAATCAATCTTCAATAAATTACGTTATAAATACACTCAAGAAAATCCGAAGCTTATGGAAACATCTTCGATAGATATGAGTCTCCAATAGACGTCTCTAAAGAAACTAACAGAAACCTCTTCAAACAAACGTCTCCAACAAATTTACAGTGTCGAATTTTCTTACATTGCTTTTCATATAAAGTTATATTTTATTATAATCAAATCTCCTTAATCAATCTTCAATAAATTACGTTATAAATACACTCAAGAAAATCCGAAGCTTATGGAAACATCTTCGATAGATATGAGTCTCCAATAGACGTCTCTAAAGAAACTAACAGAAACCTCTTCAAACAAACGTCTCCAACAAATTTACAGTGTCGAATTTTCTTACATTGCTTTTCATATAAAGTTATATTTTATTATAATCAAATCTCCTTAATCAATCTTCAATAAATTACGTTATAAATACACTCAAGAAAATCCGAAGCTTATGGAAACATCTTCGATAGATATGAGTCTCCAATAGACGTCTCTAAAGAAACTAACAGAAACCTCTTCAAACAAACGTCTCCAACAAATTTACAGTGTCGAATTTTCTTACATTGCTTTTCATATAAAGTTATATTTTATTATAATCAAATCTCCTTAATCAATCTTCAATAAATTACGTTATAAATACACTCAAGAAAATCCGAAGCTTATGGAAACATCTTCGATAGATATGAGTCTCCAATAGACGTCTCTAAAGAAACTAACAGAAACCTCTTCAAACAAACGTCTCCAACAAATTTACAGTGTCGAATTTTCTTACATTGCTTTTCATATAAAGTTATATTTTATTATAATCAAATCTCCTTAATCAATCTTCAATAAATTACGTTATAAATACACTCAAGAAAATCCGAAGCTTATGGAAACATCTTCGATAGATATGAGTCTCCAATAGACGTCTCTAAAGAAACTAACAGAAACCTCTTCAAACAAACGTCTCCAACAAATTTACAGTGTCGAATTTTCTTACATTGCTTTTCATATAAAGTTATATTTTATTATAATCAAATCTCCTTAATCAATCTTCAATAAATTACGTTATAAATACACTCAAGAAAATCCGAAGCTTATGGAAACATCTTCGATAGATATGAGTCTCCAATAGACGTCTCTAAAGAAACTAACAGAAACCTCTTCAAACAAACGTCTCCAACAAATTTACAGTGTCGAATTTTCTTACATTGCTTTTCATATAAAGTTATATTTTATTATAANTTGCCATCAGTGGATATTTCATTAGCAATTTTTTTAAAAAATTTCTTCAACAAATACGGAGAAATTTGAGAATATACATCTAAACAGGAGATAGTCGTAAAATACGGGATTCTTCGTTAAAAAACAGGAGACTCGGCAAGTATGTATATATATATAAGGACTTCAATAATAATAACTCAATTTTTGATAAAAGCTCTAAAAATGTACACTTTATGGCATTTGATAACAAAATACACTATATATATAAATTATGATTAGAAATATAAATAATTTAATTCACATATGTCAGAATAGGAATATCTTTATGATAAGTTCATGATCGAAAATAAATAATGAAAACAAAATGAGAATCAAGCAGACTAGTACACAAACAACCTATTATAAACTATATACGAACTATAAACTACAAATATGTTACACAAACAAACAATAATAAAAAATTCAAACTATCTTTACATTTTCTTGCATAACTTTCATTCTAAATAAGCTTAGTTTAATACTAAAAAGAGGTGTTCCAAAAGTAAAACTATTTTTTTTAGTTTTGCATAAAACAGATAAAAATTATATTTTTAAAATATCTTTTTCAGGATTTACGTTTGAAATTTATTTCCATATATTGTAGTCACCTTATGCACATTACATTTTAAAAGAGAAATGCTGAAATGGTAATCAGTCTTCAGCATACAATGAGTAGTTGTACTTTCATTTAAAAGTTACATTTATTTTCTTTTATATCTTAACTTTGATTTATCGATTCGTGTAAAAAAGTATCACTAGTTACAATGTAAATATGGAGAACAACCTCTTCTTTTCTTTTCCAACTTTTTCTATTGATTTTTTTTAACAAAATTTTGATACTCACTAATTTAAATATTGTATTAGCTAATTCAATTTGGCTACACATTTCTTTCTCTTGTAAGGCTCTATAAACACAAGCCAAAATAATAAACATGTAACCATACTAAGTCTGAACAAAATAAATGTAATACTAATATATTCAGTATGTAGTGTGTCTACCACTACAAAAATACAATTTCAATTCACTAGTAAATAAGACATGTTAACTGGATTCAATGTTGGGGTACCTTTTCATACACGAAGGTTAACATGGTCGAAAACAACTATCCCCACATTAGTGTCCTTCGGACGTGATGTGAACATGCCTACCTTGACAGAATCTCCCACTTTGAAATGAACTCGCCTATCTTAACAGTAATGCCCATTTCAATTTGAACAGCCCTACTAAGATGGATGGTCCACAATGAACAGTTGACTTGCTACTTGTGACTGTGACATTATCCACATCCTTGAGCTGTTGCTTCTCAGTCTCGATCACACATAACTTACATATACACTCGTCTGCTAAAGCACTTGTACATAACACAAAAGCGACCATGACAGTGAACTTAATACAGCTCTCCCGGCTTCTCACTATCAGCAATGAATCAACTAGTGGTTCATTGAATTCTATCACACATATAATTCGGGTAGGGGAGTACTCTAGGGTGTCTACCACTAAAAGAATACAATTCCAATTTCCTAGTATATAAGACATGTTAACTCGATTCTATGTTGGGGTACCTTTTCATAGATGAAGGAAGGTTGACATGGTCGATAACAACTCTCCCTACAAGTATTTTAGTTTTACAAAAGAAATCTGAAATCTGACTCAATAACTAAATTTTTAAAATCAATATCCAAAAGTATAACTAATAATTCAAAACTTGCAATATACAAAACCTAGTATTATAAGAATGTGTAGTTTATTATATTAGAGAATGATAAAGCAAAATCAGTGTATTCTTTGGTAAGCCATGTGCAAGATTTAAAAACTCTACTTTTTAAGAATGCCCCTTTAGTTTTATCTTCAAATAAATAAAAATGAAGTAAACAAATTTCCTTATGCCACACTAACAAAAGTATTACAAAGTTTATGCTTATAATTATCAGGTAGCTATAAGAAGTACTTAAAAAAATAACTGTAATTTAAACTGAATTTAAGATTCCAAAAGTTTAGATTACAGATTATACTGCATTAAGGAATCACATTTGAAATTGTTTTTTGTGCTTAAAATTAAACAGTTAGGAGAATTTTAATTTTTCAATTACTTTTTTTTAATAACACAAAGAGATATAACAAAATGGCTAGGAATAGATATGCAAAACCAAGAAAAATAAATAGATAAAAGCAATTACCTGGACATAAAATAGACCACCAACTGCTAGAACAACACCTAGAGCTAATCCAAGACTAAATACAGTGAAGCCTAACTGATATATTGTAAGATAAACAACATATCTTCTATCTCCATGTAAAAAGTACCAGTTCTGAAAGAAGCAATAAAAATAAAACCATTAAAGAGTTTATAAAAACATGAGTTCTATAACTGCTCACAAAATTTTTTCAAACAAACCAAAACCTAACTTCAAACTTCTAATTAAAAAAATCAAAAAAATATTATTTATTTTAATATTTAATATTTCTTTTGAGCATCAAGAATATAATGACAATTTAACAGGTTTTCTTTTTAACTGATTTAATTCAGCATTTTAAATGATTATATTAATTTCAATAAGATATTAATTAATAATTTATTAATTTAATAAGATATATATTCATTTTCATTTATATTCATTTTATACATTAATATTCTTTATCTACTTATTTAGTAAAAAACCATGTTCTCCAAATATAGAAAAAAGAAAAAGATATCTTAAAGGCCAAGTGTTATCAATATAGTTGTAGCGTATCTACCACTACAAAATTACAACTACAATTCACTAGTATATAAGACATGTTAACTCGACTCTATGTCAGGGTACCTTTTCATAGATGAAGGTTGACATGATCTGTAACTACTCTCCCCACATTGGTGACCTTCGGACATGATGTGAACACGCCTACCTTGGTAAAAACGCCCACTTTGATCTGGATACGCCTACATCGGCAGTAACGCCTACTTCGTTGGATGGTCCACATTGAACAGTTGACTTGCTACTTGTGACTGCATCATTATCCACCTCCTCACGCAGTTGCTACTCAGTCTCATCTCGATCACACACAACG
>NC_092210.1:33289581-33295102 GCF_043381705.1 Parasteatoda tepidariorum | reverse complement strand
CAGCCGACGGATAAAAAATACGGAAAATCTTATTTTCTGTGCGTGAAATCGGAGAAAATAGCTAAAATAAGTAAAAATGCGGAAGGGTTAGCAGCTAGGGCGTAGATTGAATTTTCTGTTTATCTTTGAAAATCGTAAATAAATATAATTATTTTACTTCAATGACTGAATTTAAAAAAAACGGGATATTTATTTAAAAAAACGAAACTTTTAGAGAATCGGAGTTTTTGATAAAAAGGCTGAAATTCGAGAGACAAAAAAAATCTCATCCCTGTATAAAGGTCAACCAGTTTTATCCCAAGGAAATGATTTTTAGAGAAACTTCAGAGGGAGGAAAAGGGACTTCAACAATTTCCCTCCGCGGAAAATTAAATTCCTCATAAAACATTTTAACTTGGGCAAAAAATAAATTTCAGCGGAAATTAGCGGGAAAAATCTGCAAAAAAGCGGAAATCCGCGAATCCGCGGAAGAATCTCATCCCTGGTGAGAGATTATTTTTTATAATAATGGTAAAATTAAAATTTTTTCAAATGAAAATTTAAAAATCATAACTTACCACCTGAAAAGCACGATATAAACCAAGAAAAAGAAGAACTGATGACAAAACACAGCCACAGACTGCAGAAATGAGGAATAATGTGAATGTTTTATGATTGCGATGACCGCAGCAATTGTTGATCCACGGACAATGATGATCCATTTTCATCACACACCTTGAAGACAGAATAACGTTATTTAAAACTTAAAAAATGGGTTTCAGACTGTTTTATTTGTAAAAAAATACATTAAACTTTTTTTTCATGAACAACAACACACAAAAAAATGAAATATCCACTTAATCTTTATAAATAAATGAGTTGATACAATAAATAAGTACATAAAAAGGACGGATTTGTGTAATAAAAAAGGTTGCTTTATGAAGAGAGGTTAAATAAAAGATAGAAAAAATTTTATTTTTTAAAAGCGTGCTATAAGATTATATTTATTAAGATTTCAATGTGTTAAAGATATTGTAAGCATGCAATATTTCATTGCAACGAATTTTAAATGCATCATATCATTTTTCTTAGTTATTTTCTTTTATTCAATATTAGTTTTTCTAATTTTAACCCCATGTCAATCGTGAGATTTTTTATGAACTTTATAACTTTTCTGCGAATATTTATGAAATTGCATATTAGAAGCTTAATGAAAGTGAAGCAATAATATGTTAAATCATAATTTATACTTTTAATAAAATAATAATTTCACAATACAGTCACATGATAGAAAATCACATATCCTAGTAGGTATTTATATGATTTAAAATCATAAAGCAAGATTCCTATTTACACGATTTAAGATCACACATAATGTTTGTATTTTCATGATTTTATATCAATTGCCTTTTGCAGTTTCGCGATTTAAAAGCCACTATTATGATTTGTGTTTGAGTGACTTAAAAATTATCCAACGGATTTTGTATACACACAATTTTAAAGTAACAATTAGAGATTCATAATAATGTAATTTTAAAATCAAACATTAAGAATCAAATATGTGTGATTAAAAAAATTACACATGGAGATTCACACTCACATAATTTAAATACATAATTAAAATCTCACATCAATAATTTTATTAAAACATTGATAACATTCTGCTGTTAATCCCTCCTACATACTTTTTTCCTGATCAAATTTCAGGTATTTTTCCAATTACTTAAAAAGTGTTTTCGTACATAATATTTTTGAATTTCTATTTTCAACTTTTTTTGGTTTTCGTCCAAACTCATCTCTATGGCATGAATCAATATAGAGTTTCACAAAAATTAAAACATTTTTTTAAAAAAAATCCATGATTTTTCAAACTAATTTCACCAAAATCAGGTGGCCAGAAAAGGATTGAAACTAGTTAGAAGAGTTAATCAATTGTTTGCAGAAATATTTTTAAGCCAGATTTTATGTGTGTATAAAGTTTTTAATTTTATCTAAGTCTAGATTGGAGTTACTCATATATGAAACTTGTATAGTACTTCTTATTAACCAAATAGCTTTGAGATTTAGTGCGTTCTTTTATTAAATTTATCAACATTTCAGTAGACACACAGAAATAATATATGAAATTAACTTCACAGATTCAATTTTTTCACACACAACACATATACTTCTCATATTCTGTACAGCCAATACCCATTCTTGAGTGCTATTTAAATGAAAATGCCATCAAAAATGATAACCAGATGCACTAAAATGTTGTGCAACACTTCAAAATTAACCTGAACATTTCTAAATTAACAGAACATAGTAGATAGATTGGAAAGAAAAAGAACAGGACTATTCCTTGACCTTAAAACACAACAACAACAAATAATAACAAAAAAAAAAAACAAAGTAGTGAATCCAGGTCAAATTTATACTAGACAATCACATTTACACTTGGAATAAATATCAAATGAAGGCTTTGTGCATTTCTTCAAAATTAGTAAGACAGTAAACTATTATTTAAAATAAATGGGAAATTCCTTGCAGAAAAATATACTTCCTTCAAATATGTGTATTCTCCGATTTAATTAAATAGGTAGCTTTTCTCAGGAAGATTAAATTTGACTAATATAAAAAGAGAGTATTCTTCAGAATTGTAATTTTTAGCTAAATTTTTGTAAGAAAAATTATTATATAGTATAAAATTTAAAACAAAAAATTATAATCACTACATAACAAAAGGATTTTGGTTAAAATTAGACCATTTAAGTGGGAGAAATAATTTCATAAAACTATCAAGGACAAATTAAAACTAACAAACTTTGAAATAAAAGAAGACCAATTTCTAACCTTTTACATTTACGACAATGATGAGCTCTCGGTGCTTTGTATCCTTTGCATAAAGAGCAAAACTGGAGGTAGTTACACTCATTAGTATCTGCCTATATTTAAACAAATAAAAATTACGCACACTAAGATATGACAAAAACAAACAATATGCATCTAATTCTTATAAATTAAATACATACTAATGATAGATATGAAATTTCAAAAATAAAGGTTGCAGTATCATAAAGGAGTCAAAATAATTTGGAATCACGATTACAGGTGATTAATTATATAAATCACCATTACAACAGCAATCAAAATTAGATTGCATTGCAATCAAAATTACAAATAAATGATTATTGTAATTGACAATCGAAATCCCAATTTTGTAATTATGATGACGGGTATTTGATTGTTGTAATCTCGATTACAACTGTAATTAAAAATTATAATATGTTGCAATCATGGTTACAAGTAACTGATTACAGTAATAAAAAAAAGTAATCGATTACACTTTTGCCCAAGTCTGCCATACGTATATATCCCTATTTTGTTTCTTAATTTTTTTAATCAAAGAGACATGAGAATACAGTGTTCTCCTTAAGCGTTTTTAGAATGGCGGCCTACCCCACCTGCCCTTTGATCTTATAAATGTGCCTTCCTTGCTCTTTTTGTAAAAATAAGCTGCCATCCTTTAAAAACACTGCCTTTTTATTTCATTTTTTCTGGAAAAGGTTGCTTTCTTAACCATCTGTTTCATTGAAAAATCCACTTCTGATTTATTTAGTTACTGATAATTATTTAATTTTCAATTTCATTCCTCAATTTTAGTTATCTTCTGTTGTCCAGTAATATAGTTAAAATTTAAATGATATTCGGCCCTCAGAGATATTCAAATCTTTTATTTGGGGGTATATTGAGTTCTTTTTAGCAATTTTAAATTTTACCATTCTTTTTTTTTTTTTTTAACAAATACCTTTTATTTAAAAATGCACCTTTAAATAATTATTTTCAGTTTAAAATATAAAAAAACTTTCAAAATGCTACTTTTTTTCAGTTCATTTTTCTTAAAAAAAAATTTCAAACACAAAGATTGTCTTTTAGCTTGCCTTCAATTATTCTTTAGAAGTTTCAAATTTTTTGGTTATTTTGATACTGAATGAGAATTACTTAGTGAAGTATACACATCAAAGGGAAGATTTCCGTATAGTGATCTGCGGCAGAATAATCATCAAGTCTTAGCTACATCCGGGCAGTGGCCAGTGAGAAACTAAAAAAAAAAACATCACAGAATGGGAGCAACTCGAAAGGTATAACCACCCACGAGCAAATATCCACAAGTTTTTTTTAAAAAAACGTTTGAAAGTTTAAAATCTACTTGGCCCTTTGCCGATTGTAGTTGGCGCAACAGATCGCGATATGGAGATATCACCACATTAAATAGCATAAAAGGATAATTTTAAAAATTGAGGATCAAATCAACTGTAGAACTTTGGAGAATGGATTAATGATAATTAGGATGGAAAGGTGATTACATTTTCCTAATTCTTACCCCTGTCTAACAAAAATAAAATGTAAGTAACTAGCAAATAAAGTACACTTACTGGGGTCCAACCGAAAGGAACGTAGCCAGGACCAATGAACATGGCACAGAAAAAATTGTACAAAGTGCTACCAACAAGAAATAAAAATAAACTATGACACGCTGCAGCATTTAAAGAAGAAAAGAAGGGAAGCCACATAGCAGTTACTTGAAGCGTTGAAAACGTAATACAGTTTATTATTATCATAGCAATCATAGGCCCCCAATGGCAAATTCGGTTAAAAAGTTCTCGAATAATCATTTTAATGCGAATAAAATTAAAAACTTTGAAAAAGGCAATGAATATAATTAGAATCGTTGGAAAATTGAAGGTCAAAATCTTAATTAACTTTGAGAAGTTTAAATAAAGATGTCATCACGGAAGTATAAATAAGAAAGATTAGGTCATGATAATTTAAATTCTATATGATCAAAAAAATGAGAAGAAATTGAAAACAAATTTAAACGTAGACTATTATGCGTAATTAATGAATATTTACTCCGGGAAATAAGTTTTAAAATTATAATCATAGGTAAGTTATTTCTTAAAACATCAGATCAGAAACTTTGTCTGCTCTAGTCTACTCGTAAAATGGAACGATGTAAACAAAAGTGAAACTAAATTTGCAGTTACAGTTAGTTATTATTAAGAAAAAAAAAGCAACAAGCATGGTCAGCCTACTAGCATATAATTAAGGCTTATTTGCACTAGCAATGTATGAAAGTGGCCACCATTTGCTTTCATATTCAGGATCATTTCGATTTAAACTTCTTTTTAATTATTATCGGGATTCTAGCGGGATATCTACACACCAATCCTAGTTCGTAGCCCTATTTTCAGGACTCTGCTACTTAACAGCCAAGGGGAGAATGATACATAATTTTGACTTCAGTCAAACTTAAAGCACAGAGCCTTATCTGGTTGAGCTTCTCCAAACTTACACACCACAACTAACGAGAGGACTTCCAGACAAGAACGATTTTACACCCACCTTGCTGTGAATACACACCAGTGATCTTATCGGCCCTGATAACTGCAACATAGCATTTCAGTAATTATTATTAGTAATAGTACTTTATTTACGCAGCAAAATAGTGCATGTGGAGGAAATAAGTATAGACTCGCTTCTTATTATAAAATATAAT